>NC_077223.1:54620426-54653682 GCF_024763615.1 Phlebotomus papatasi
TAGAGATCAATTAATGTTTCATAATCTAAATTTTATTAATATATTAACGGACAAAAAAAGCTTGTGAACTGTGTATTATTACTGTGGAGCAGTCACCACATTAACAGTAATGTTGAAGACTTATCACTCTACTACAAATTTAAATTCTAATTAGATGAATAGTAATAGTTCTTTTATTAGCAATTGCATTTTTGGCGATTTTTGAAGTGGAAAAAGTAATTTTTATATCTAATCTTAACTGGTATTTTGAAAAGAAACACGGTTATTGCGTAGAGTAATAGAACTTTCATGTAGCATTTTATTTTCTTCTTATTCCGTTAATGTAAACGATTCCCATTTATTAATAGGCTAATGTATAAGTAAAAATGGTTTGAATCTACTATTTATTACACTAGTGGAGTCATATTGTTTCACACTAAATTTATATCGAGAAAACTTTCATACTTTAGCTTTACAGTTCCATTTCATATTGTTCTAAAATTTAGTTAGAATATTTATTATTATAAAATTTGAAAGCAACAAAAAAATTCGAGTTAAGCGGAAAATGAAGTTAGTGTTTCATTTCTTAGTGTCAACTTATGAGGGTACACCGAAGTCCTCATGTCGCTATCTGATACCGCTTTGCACCAGATGAACCTACAAGTTTGAAAAATGAAAATACACAAACAAATTGGAAAATTCTGTAATAAGAAGAAAGCTATTCATAAATTTTTATTATGAAGTAGAATAATAAGGAATATACAAAGAAAGCTTGATTCAATTCAAGATAATGAAGATAACAGTATTTATTCCAAGGAAAGTAATTTATATAATATTGACATTAAATTCACAGCACATTCTTGAGTAACTCAACTTTCCATGCGAAAATTGTGACAAACATTGTATGTACATCTTTTGGTCCTACGCAATAAATCTTTTTACTTTATATTCTTTCCCCCTCAAAACTCAACTAAAATCTAAATTTCACGCATTACGAGTTGCAAGCACTCTAAGGTTCCCTGTGAAGAATCTCAACTACCATAAGCTTATTTGGGCTTATCATTGCTCATTTTCTATTTCAAATAGTGTCAGTATAGAAAGCCAATGGGAGAATAATAAGGTTAGGTTCATTATTATTATTAATCGTATCGGGATATTTTTTGTTACAATGTAATCATATTATGTTATATTGTTGTCGATCCCATGTTGGAAGAATCTGCGAAGTCCATTGTATCTTAGCTTTTAAACATCTTAGCTTTTAATTTATTTTATAAATATTTATAAATACTAACTTACAGTTTATTAGTGCCACTTTTATTATTTTGACTCACAATGATGACATTCGGGGCTCATTTTTAAGGAAAATAAAGCTATGAACTAAAAAATTCGTCTGCTTAAAAGTTGTCAAAAGGAAGTTATAATAAATGCTGATTTAACTGACGAATTATAATGTAGGGATGGGGCAACAGCTCCGCCCTACTCTCCTCGATATTTCTTTTTACAATTTTTATAGTCGGAGTCGTAATGGGTTAGTCATAAGGATATTTATGATGAGAGACGTGTGAAAAATATTTTGTCAGGCTTGAACCAAATATGATTTAACTTTAGAGTAAGGCCTAAGAACTGTTTGAAAGGAATAATATGAATGAATATAAAAAAAAAATCTTAAGGCAGTGACAAATTTATTAATCGAATAAAAAACTCTGAAATTGTAACTACTAATATTATAAAAGTAGGTGAATCACGTTACTATTTGATTACACCTGGCTCATCCAGAGTCAAGAAAAGATTCCCGTGACTCTTAAGAAAATCAGCCTATTCTCTAAAAATCAACGGAAGAGAGATCCGTTGCGGAGTCTTGTTCCTTTGTGCAAAACTTCACACGTCACAGAGAGACTCACTTCTGTGTTTTATCGAATTCTCACCGCTAAGAACCTTCGACGGTGTCTAGCAGAGAATTGTTTTCAGGAGGGTAGTAAAGAAGAATTGCAGACCATTTTACTGAGAAGCCATTGCCAGAGCAGTAAAAATGTGAATTGTAATCACCAGGGATGCGTTAGAAAAATGTGCCCAAACGCAAAATAACCACCGAGCATTTCATAAAGACACCTCGAATGGTTTTGTGGTTCTTCTTGGAACTAACTCACCTACCACCAGCACTTTTCTTCTGTACACCAACACCAATTGGCCGCAACAAATTTTCAATAAATCAACTTTACTTAATTTCGTTTCACTTCGATTTTCAGACCACTAGGTAGTGGATTGTCTGCATTGGAGCTAGAGGATCGAAAGGGCATAAATTACGGCATCTGGCGCAAATCTCTCTCAAGAAGTCGTGGGAGGGACTCTTTCCGCGTCTTCCGATTATCCCTTGGGAGGAACTAATGCGTGATTGATGGCACTAGAGGAGCGTGAAGTGAGAGTGATCATGATTTCACTTTTATTCTTCTGTGTGTTTATTCCCTTGATGCACTGATAGATAAGGCGGGACGAGAGGTTATAAATTGAGTACAGTACATGCACTCACGTACTTAACATGCTTGATAGTCGCCGTAATTTTGTACACTAGTTTTTTTAAATAATGCTTTTTGGCCTTTCTGTTAACTTTATAAGCTTTAAAGTTATAGCGCTCGCAAACCTTTTCAGTTTAAAAAATTTACCTTTATAAACTTTTACTACATATTCTTTTGCGCATTAATATCAGATAAATTTGTATATTCTATCAAATTAAAATAGAATTTTAAATTGAAAATGAAGTTGAAATTACAATATTCATTTAATAGAAAGAGACATTAAAACTGATTTCAAGAATGAGAAGTAAATATTAAATCCATTGAATTTCACTAAATTGAAAACATGTGCCAGCGACATAGGCTAAAAATATGTTTTAAAGTCTTAACATAAGTCTTAACTAAAAATAATCTAGATGTTCAAATAGTGAAATTAATAAGAATATAAAAAAAGATGGCAGAGCATATCAGATTCGCGTAGTGCTCGAATTTACAAGAAAAGCTCTCGGTGAAATAGGTGCCTATTGGTTTACTACCGATTAAATTTATTGATAAATCTAAAACTCATTCCAAAATAAGAAATTGCTTAAGAAAAGTAGGTTTTATAATATTTTAGTACTACTGATTAAATTTATTCATAACAAGAAAACCATTCCATTATATAAAATTACTTAAAAGAGAGTATTTTAGAACTTTTAAAATGTTTCGACATGAGTAACAAGCATACGGACAAATAAAAATGTAAATTCGAGAAAGATACATCAATTACAGGTACTTTACCGATTCACTAATGAAGTCTGATGCAGCTAAGTTGAAAATTGCAAGATCTTTCAAAAAAAATCCAAATTTATGCAAATCTGTTGGAAAAAAGGCTCATAGGAATTTACTCATAATATTTAATCATATATGTTCAATGTGTTCAATTGTACGCATGATACCGTTTCTCAAGGCTCGTTGTGAGTTGAAAACGAGTTGAAGTGCACATGGAAATTGGTTGAGATCAGTGGCAAAGACAATCAGGGCCAGTGCCCATATAGATCAGTTGGTGGAGCATTCAACTAGATAGCGAAAGGTCCCCAGTTCAAGCCTCTAAATCGAATTTGCATGCATTCCGAGTTAGCTCACGTTAAGAATCTCAATAAGCTGATCTAGGCTTATTACTAGCTTTTCTTATACAGGGATGTTATTGTCAGTTCCATGCTTCGTGGTATCAAAAGTAGTGAAGGTCACTGGATGCTATTCAAACACTTTTAACCCTTTAAGGACGATTGGAACACCGGTGTCCCATAAAGAAAATAATTTTTACTGACTACCTAAAGTTATTTTTTTTCTTATGTCTGTACATAATTATAAAGTAGAAGGTTGAAGGAATCTAGAATATTTTTTGCAGGTCTAGTAAATTTTTAAGCTAAAAAGTGGCAAATATTTTATATTTCCATTTATTTTATTTATTTTTTATACTTCCAATTTTTTTTAAGCAAAACCCTTTTGGCAATAACAACTACAATACTCATACGTAATATTTTTCATTAAAGCGAAAAATATTATTCTATCGTTTATAGAAGCACAAAATATACCGAATCAGACTCTGTTGGACTTTCCAAAGTTAGATGTAAGACTTATCATTGATTATGTTTCCCAGTTTAATTTTTATTGTTGATTTTCAGCCCGTAAAGTGTCTCGTCGTTAAAGGGTTAACGCAAGAAAATTTCTGATGGCATAATAAAGTGAGATTTGTCATACAGACTTTATCATATAGAAGAGACACAGAATAGACATAGAGAGTTTTCTATCACTTGGCGCAATAAGTGACCGATGTGCAATAAACAATCTCTTTTTTATTTGAAAATTAAAAAAAAAAAACTTTCTTCTTCTTTTGTAGACGTTACCGCTGGTACTAACTTAAAGTTGCATTCAACAAAATACTCACACGATATAGCGATGATATGAGAATCAATCACAATGAGAAATCCCTTTTGGTCTTGTGCTCCATTCGTGGTCAAAAGATCAAGTTTAAATTGATTGAATTTGATGGTGAGTGCAACCGAATGCATTAGTCCATTAATTTTAATTAAGAATTCATGGACTGAGGTTGAGGAAAATGCAAATGAACTGTGATCATGTGAATATTGGCAATTTCTGGAAATCAAGTCAGGGTGCGTGAAGCACATCCCCTCTTTGGGATCATCCTCAGTGGATATATGGACGAGGGAGGTAATCGGTGAAACCGAAGGAGAGGAATTTGTCTTAAGATTGGACCTCGTTTTTGTTTGTTGCCATGGAAGAGCAGCACATACACATGAGGGGTATGGAAGATGGATCTGGTGAAGTGCAAAGGGCCCGAGTATAAAGAAGCTGCAAGAGGTTGAAAAGGAGAAGAACAAAAAGGCGATCATGAAGGTTTATGTTTGGAGAGCATTGTACATTACAAAACATCTTGGAGAGAGAACTCCAAAAACTGGTCACGACGCATTCAAGGCACTCGCTTCAATCTGTTCTCGATCCAGCGGCACCAGTCACGACATAACTCGGACGAAAAATACAAAATCGTCTTGAGCCTCTTGCGCACACTTTTATTTCATACACATTACACTCTCTCTGTGTGCCTTCTTTTTTGTGCCCCATTGCTACCCCACCCTCTTGACCCACTCCTCTGCAGCTCCAGCACTTCCCTTCCAGTACATGGAGTTAAATCCATGAGAAAAGAGGCCCGGGACAGAAGTCTTTTGATTCAATTACGGCTCCAAATCGATCTTCAACCGCCGATCTATGCTGCTTCATTAAAAAGAAATCTTGGCACGCACACTTGCGAGAGGCAAGTGCACTGAATTCATGACTCCACTGTCCCTCGTATTAACAACAAAATTAAAGATGTGTAATTTGCTCTGAGATAAGAGGCCGGTCCAAAGACGTCAACTCAGAAGATCACAATGGAGGAGGAGGAGGAGGAGACACGGCGCAAAAAACGTAGCACAAAGTGCAAGGATGATCCCCACCGACCCTTCTTGTCTGAGAGGGCAATTCACTGGAGATCACCACGAAATTTAACTTGTTTCGTCTCTGTGAGATCGTAAAATGAGAAGACAGAATCGAAGTTGAGGTGCATGGGAATAATTTGCTTTGCCAAAGAAAGACAATGGCTTAGCAAGTTTTTGAACCATTCTTGGAAGAGATCACCATCGAGATCACTCACAGTGAATTTGTTTTATAAATTACATTCTATGTTGATTAATTCCATTGATTAGTAGACTACTCTAAAAATGGTATTTGTCTGCAATGGAAAACAGACGACAAGAACTTTGTCAGGAATGAAATAAAAAAAAATTATACAAGTTTAAATATGTTCAATATGAGCTAGTTATAAGCCTAGATCAGCTTATTATAAGTGAGATTTTTAAAGTGAGCTAGCTCGGAATGCATGCAAATTGCAAATTCAATTTAGAGCTGAAGTTGAGGGACACCATTCAGTTATTTTGAATTATACAAATTTCGTATTTAAACTAAAATATCAAGGATTTGGATGGAGTGACAAAAAAGTGATATATGGGTGAAATGTAAATCAGAATGTTCTCTATAATTTTGCCGTAGAACAAGATCTTATTGATTAATCAGAAGACAAAATAATCGAGGTTGTTTGTTTCTGAACTCGTTTTTTTCAACCAAAGCTCCTCAAGTGTTCAGTTGATGAACTTCAACTTTATCAAAGAATTGTTATATTTTGTGAGACTTTCCATTTAAAATCCTATTTTAAGTGCCTTGGTCGAGTAGAAGCAGTCAAATTGGCATCTGAGTGGTTTCAAAGCGTTACTATGAGTAAAATCAATTTTTTTAAGTAAAATTTTAGAATTCGGGTCTAAAAACTTTCTTGCTCTTCTTTTCGTTTTTATTGGCCGACCTTTCGATCTTTGGTTCCTTTGTCGACTCTCAACATTGATACTTGTCAATATGGGTCAAATAGAACCGAAGATATGGCGTTTTGAATTTTGTGAAAATTGACCCTTCATTCATATGTTCGGTTCTATTGTAACCACAGCGAACCCATGCCACTTTTTGGAAACTTCATAGCCTAGACTACAAAACTCGAAAGTTTGATTAAAATGTCCAATGGCGTATTTGAGAAAAATGAGTTTAAGTTTTGACGCTATCGCAGTGTCACCTGTTGTTTTTGACTTTTTGAACTTCCATCTGAAAATCCTCATAGAGACGAAACCAAAAACCCAAAATTTAGGTCAAAATGTTAATTAGAACAGGAGGTAGAGGCCGGTCAATTTTCGAAATTTGACCCCTTATAGCTCGGGTCAGAGTAAACAAAAAAAATGAGTGTATTCAAAATGGTGGAAGGAGGGGTGGTGGGGGGGAGGGTGGGGTTAATGCACCAAGTTGAAATTTCCACCCGATATTAACCTTTGCCGAAAACCACAAGTCTATATCTCTCTTAGTATAGGCGATATTAAGCTCCTGTGAAGTCTGTGAAGTCAACACTTGTAAATACGGACTTTAAGGACTTACTGTGTTATCACACTTGCACATTAAAAATTTAATATGATTCATATTAATTGTCGCTGGTGAGAGTCCAAATGTGTAATTTGTGTGTTTGAATCATTTTATATTCAAAATTTGATCTATTTGTTGATAAAAAGGCAGGCTTGGCCCGCAAAATTTGATATAAATTGATTTATAGCATTTATGCGAAAAATTAATGCGATTTCCTCTTTAATTTTTTAATGTGAAAAATATTTATGCTTTTGGGTAAATTTAACCTTATTTTTGCAGGCCAAGTCCACTTCTTTATCAATAAATAGAAAAACCCCAAATATTAAGTGACTCAAAGACACAAATAACATATTTGGACGCTCACAAGCGACAATTAATGTGAATCACATTAAAATTTTAATGTGCAAGTGTGAGACGCCGTTAGATAGTGCAATAATTTGCCCAAAAAGTAATTTTGAGCAAATTACTATTTATTCAAAGTACATATCTTCCTCCTTTCATTTGCAGACTAATCTTCCACTGTAATCCCATATTATAATATTTGTGAAATCTTTAAAAAAAAACTGTAAGTACATATTAAGCATCATCATAAACTAGGGGTAGAATTATCCAGCTAATGCTTTCTATATTTGAATATAATTTGTAGAAAACTGGTTTAAATCAGACTGATATTTCAATAAAAAGGAAGGGAGTTTATTTAATAAATAGTAGTTTGATCAGTACAACCAGCGAAATTTAATTAAGAAACTTACATAAAGAGGAGAGCTACAATAAAGGTCTGTATAATAACTTTTTCTATGGTAGTGAGCCGCGCTCACTACCATCCGTGCGTGCACGAGAACCATTTTATGCAAATTTGGTCAAAATTTGCGCGAAAATTAATTGAGTTCACCACTCATTTTTTTTAATAAAAACTTAATGAAAACTTAATAAGAGACAGATAATCCTAACCGGCTTATGTAGGTGAGATTCTTAACGTGAGCTAACTCGGAGTGCATGCAAATTCGATTTATAGCTGAAGTTGGGGGACGCCATTCAGTTATCTTGAATCAAATTCGTGAAATTATACAAATTTTGTATTAAAACCAAAATATCAAGGATTTGGATGGACTGGCAGAAAAGTGATATATGGGTGAAACGTAGACCAGAAAGTTCTCTATAATTTTGCCATAGAACATGTTCGCGTCGATTACTCAGAAGCCGAGATAAGCGCGGTTTTTTGTTTCTTAACTCGTTTTTTCGACCAGATCGCCCCAAGTGTTCATTTGATGAATTTCAACTATATGAAAGAATTGTTGTATTTTGTGAGACTTTCCATTTAAAACTCTATTTTAAGCGTCTTGGTCGAGAAGAAGTAGTCAAATTGGCATCTGAGTGATTTCAAAGCGTTATTATGGGAAAAATCAATTTTTTCACACTTAAACGGCAAAATCGGACAGATCGCATTGTCTGATCGAAAAATGATGTATGGACGAAATATAGAGACAAATGTTCTCTACAATTATGTCGAAGTAATCATCAAAATCGGTTAAGTACGTGTCGAGTTAATTGAGGTTATGTGATATTGAAATTGGTTTTTCGACTGTGGCGCCCCTGGTGTTGGTTCCACGAAGTTCAAATGTTCTAGAAAGTTGTAGCATTTGGTGAGATCTTTCGTTTAAGCCCTCACCCATCAAAATCGGTCACATAGAACCGGAGATATGATTTTTTGAATTTCGTGAACTTTGACCCCTCATATCTCCGGTTCTATTGAAACCACAGCGCACTTTCGCACCATTTTGGAAACGTCCTAGACTGGACTACAACACTCTAAAATTTCATTAACTTGTACAAAGGAATTTTTGAGAAAAATGAGTTTGAAATTCGATGAATTTTGACGCTATCACAGCGCCACCTGTGGTGAATTTTTGAACTTCCATCTGAAAGTGCTCATCGAGACGAAACCAAAAAGCCAAAATTTAGGTCGCTATGTTAATTAGAACCGGAGATAGAGGCCGGTCAATATTCGAACTTTGACCCCTTATAGATCGGGTCAGGGGTTATGGATCGACTTAAGTATTTTTTTTTTGTTTGGTAGGTATAATCAACGGCTACAACATACTAAAATTTCAGCCCGATGTATAAAGGAATTTCTGAGTTATTTAACTTATAAAATTTAAAAATTTTCTTTTAAAAATAGCGCCCCTAGCGGTGGTTTTATGAACTTATGATGTTAGAAGGGGAAGTGGCATTTCACGAGAGCTTTCCAAAACGCCCTCACTATATAATGCATAGGTGCTATAAAATATTTTTTGCCAGGTTTTCGGGTATTCTGCCCCACTGTGCGTCGGTTCATCTTTCTCTCTATACAGTTACTACACTACACTATGAGAAAAAAACGGGGATGCGATTAACTTTTTTTCCTCATAATTTTAACACTTTTTAGGTGTAAAAATATATCAACATTTTTAATGTTAATTTTACACCATTTTATGGGTAAAATTAACATGAAAAAGGGTAACTTTAACCCCTAATACAACTGAAAAGCATATTTACACCGATTTCGGATCAATACCTGTGTCTATTTTAGGCTTAAGGCTGGGTGTTCTATGAGTCCTCCCAGGACCTCTCTGTTGACTTTCGAATTTCAGTTATACTTAAACCTTTAAAATTATCGCATTATAAAAATATTGAATATATTAAATATAATTAATTCGTCTTTGAGCTAATCGATAGAATAATCTACTTGTTGTGTGAAATCTTAAGTATTCCAGCAATTTATTTTAGTTTCTGTTGTTACACTTGAATTTTTCCTCCGTCTCAATTGACTCATGCAATTCAATCAGTATCTCCCACATCCGTTGCTCCACACTGCAATCCGATCCGCCAGCATTTGGTTGCCCTTCCCTGACTCCCCTGACTCCATGACCATGACAAAGAATCTCCCGCGGAATGAAGTTAGGCGAACACTCCCATCGGTCTTCTTCTATGAATCACCTTCCGATTCTGTGCTTATCTTCGTGATAAATAGGGTTTATCTGATAGTGAGTGATACGGTTCAATGAGAGGAAAAACAGCTCACTTGAGGGTGTTATTGTACGTGAATTCACGGGACTTTTTGGGTGATTCGGCGGGAAAATTGAGTTAATGTGTAAAGTTGGCTGAAGTGCAAGAGTTCTTCGGTTGTTTTCGGGTGTGAATCGCGTGGGCTTCGCATGCTATTCGAGCTGTCAGGGAGTTTTCATTGAGAAAAAATTTTGGGTTGAAGAGGTTAGTTTTTTCACCCAGGCAAATTTAACTGTGTGGAGACTTTGCTGCATTTTCAGGGTGAAATCTCTCACTGGGAACAACCACTGAGTGGGACATTTTGCAAAGCTTATAGTAAAAAGTGCGTAAATATGCAAGCTATAAAGTGTGTTGTGGTGGGCGATGGAGCTGTGGGTAAGACCTGCCTTCTCATCAGTTACACCACAAACGCCTTCCCGGGCGAGTACATCCCCACCGTCTTTGATAACTACTCCGCCAATGTAATGGTTGACGGAAAACCCATCAATCTGGGTCTGTGGGATACAGCTGGTCAAGAAGATTACGATCGTCTCCGGCCACTATCATATCCCCAGACAGACGTCTTCCTCATCTGTTTTTCCCTCGTCAATCCGGCTTCGTTTGAGAATGTACGCGCCAAGTGGTTCCCGGAGGTCCGTCATCACTGCCCCAGTACACCTATCATCCTCGTGGGTACCAAACTGGATCTCCGTGATGATCGTCAGACAGTGGAGAAATTGCGTGACAAAAAACTGGCACCCATCACCTATCCACAGGGTCTGGCTATGGCCAAGGAAATCGGTTCGGTGAAGTATTTGGAGTGCTCCGCTCTCACCCAGAAGGGCCTCAAGACCGTCTTTGATGAGGCCATTCGCGCCGTCCTCTGTCCAGTCCTCCAAGTCAAGTCCAAGCGGAAGTGTGTCCTTCTTTAAGTTGGGCTTCAATTCACATCCAGCGCACAACATCCCCGGACAGAAACCTCCCTCCCCCTCTCAGTAGCCACCGAGGGACGCCAAGATCCATTGGAGGCTCCAGTAAGCAACAAAACATTTCTAATCATCTAACTAAATGTAATTAACCAAATCAATGGAAGATGCATAATCTGTCTTTTTAACCATATTTTTCACAAAAAGATACATTTACAATTTTAAGGGCGAGATTCTCAATAATCTCACCTAGGTTTTATTTCATATATTTCCCCTTCGTACCCCGAAATCAAATTACATTGATAAGTGGATTAAAAAAAAATCAGTACATCCCCCATGTCTAAGAAGTAAATACATGATACAATTTTATATTTAAAAAAAATGTAAAAGAAAAGAATAAAAAGAAAAAAAAACCTTTTTTATCTCTGAGGAAAAAAGGAGTAAGAATATTTTTATTCATGAAATATAATAAAAAACAATAAAAATGTAATTGATGTTGGACAAATTGTATCGAGGGAAATGCAAATTATGTTGAATGTTATGACTAATAAATGAAATGATATTGAGAATACAAACTTTTTTTGCAAACTTTCTTTTGTCACCTAACACTTTTTCTTTTGCAGATAAAGCAGATTTTTTATGTGAATTGTACTTTTAATTTTAATGGAAATTTCTTTGTTTTGCGTGGATTATTGTACTGAATTTCCCAAGAGCAGGGCCAAATTTGGGCGGGTGCCCTCTGACGCACAGGTAACAGACCCCATAATTTTAGATTTAATAAGTTTACCGTCGTCACAATAGTCACAAAATTAAAATTAATGAAATAATACTAATAAACTAATGTTTAAGTTTACCTATCTATCTATAGCAATGCAAAGCATCAATGAAAAATTTAAAAGACTGTGCTGTAAGAAAACTCAAAATTTTTGGCATTTTCACAATAGGATATGGTCTTCACAATTGCTAATGCAGCCCTGCACAAGAATTAATTTTAGTTAAATGCAGTTTTAAATTAGGCATACTTATATACAAAACAATGAATAATGTATTTAACATTGAATTATTAAAAAAAAACTCCTGTTCTTTATTAAATATTAAAGTTTTACAGGATCCATTTAGTGCCAAACCATAAATTAAATTAAATGTATATTCAATTACATACAGTTACAGTTACATGCAATTGCATTAGAAACATTTTCGGTAATGTAAATGTATGTGAATATACAAAATGTATCGGTTTACGCACTTCACTTTGAAATTAACAGAGTATTCTATCAGCTTATTGTGTAAATTTCTTAACGTGAGTATGAACGATTGCATACAAATTTGATTTGGAATACAAGTTGAGTAGTTGAGAGATGGTATTCTGTAATTATGTATCCAATCTCTGAAACAAATGCAAATTTTGTGTTTAACCCATTTAGGGTTTGGATGAACTAATAGAAAGCTGATAATATGGGTCGGTCAAATGTAGACCAGAATATCCTCTATCATTTTGCCAAAAAATTTGATCTTATCAATTGCTCTGGAACCGAGATAATTTATTTTATTGTTTTTGAACTCGTTTTATTTTTGAACAGATAGAACCATGTGTCCATGTATCGAACTAAAATAACATCAAAGAATTTGAATTTTTTGAGAACTATCTATTAAATCTTATAGTATTGTAAGACTATAGATTATAGAAATTTTTAGTATTTCGTGTATAGAAAAACAAGTTTTTGAGGAAATCAATAGGCATTTAGACTCATATATATCGCTTACCAGCGTATTCCTGAACTCGAGTAAAAGTTATACATATAATATTCAATTAATAATTGCTGTTAAAAGGTCAATAAGGGTCATAAACCGAAATTATTCAATGAAGTCATTGCGAGATCTGTGTGGTAAGCGCTAGTTTGCTATGATAGGCGTTATACAAGAAGTGTTGCTCGCATGAATTATAATGTTAAATGTAGAATAAAAGTTTAGAAGAAAATATTAGGAAATTTCACTCATATCATTTACCACCGTATTTTTAAAGTCTAGTAAAATAAAAGCAATATTATATTCAATTAATAATTGCTGTTAAAAGGTCAATAAGGGTCATAATCCAAAATTATTCAACGAAGTCATGGCGAGATCTGTGTAGAAAGCGCTCGTTTGCTATGATAAGCCTTGTTATACAAGAAGTGTTGCTCGCATGAATTATAATGTTAATCGTAGAATCAAGTTTTTGAGGATAATAATAAGAAAATTCACTCATATCACTTACCAACGTATTTTTAAACGCAAGTAAAATAAAAGCAATATTATATTGAATTAATAATTGCTGTTAAAAGGTCAATAAGGGTCATAAACCGAAATTATTCAATAAAGTCATGGCGAGATTTGTGTGGTAAGCGCTCGTTTGCTATGATAAGCCTTGTTATACAAGAAGTGTTGCCCGCATGAATTATAATGTTAATCGTAGAACCAAGTTTTTGAGGATAATAATAAGAAAATTCACTCATATCGTTTACCAACGTATTTTTAAACGCAAGTAAAATAAAAGCAATATTATATTGAATTAATAATTGCTGTTAAAAGGTCAATAAGGGTCATAAACCGAAATTATTCAATAAAGTCATGGCGAGATTTGTGTGGTAAGCGCTCGTTTGCTATGATAAGCCTTGTTATACAAGAAGTGTTGCCCGCATGAATTATAATGTTAATCGTAGAATCAAGTTTTTGAGGATAATAATAAGAAAATTCACTCATATCGTTTACCAACGTATTTTTAAACGCAAGTAAAATAAAAGCAATATTATATTCAATTAATAATTGCTGTTAAAAGGTCAATAAGGGTCATAATCCAAAATTATTCAACGAAGTCATGGCGAGATCTGTGTAGAAAGCGCTCGTTTGCTATGATAAGCCTTGTTATACAAGAAGTGTTGCCCGCATGAATTATAATGTTAATCGTAGAACCAAGTTTTTGAGGATAATAATAAGAAAATTCACTCATATCGTTTACCAACGTATTTTTAAACGCAAGTAAAATAAAAGCAATATTATATTGAATTAATAATTGCTGTTAAAAGGTCAATAAGGGTCATAAACCGAAATTATTCAATAAAGTCATGGCGAGATTTGTGTGGTAAGCGCTCGTTTGCTATGATAAGCCTTGTTATACAAGAAGTGTTGCTCGCATGAATTATAATGTTAATCGTAGAACCAAGTTTTTGAGGATAATAATAAGAAAATTCACTCATATCGTTTACCAACGTATTTTTAAACGCAAGTAAAATAAAAGCAATATTATATTGAATTAATAATTGCTGTTAAAAGGTCAATAAGGGTCATAAACCGAAATTATTCAATAAAGTCATGGCGAGATTTGTGTGGTAAGCGCTCGTTTGCTATGATAAGCCTTGTTATACAAGAAGTGTTGCCCGCATGAATTATAATGTTAATCGTAGAACCAAGTTTTTGAGGATAATAATAAGAAAATTCACTCATATCGTTTACCAACGTATTTTTAAACGCAAGTAAAATAAAAGCAATATTATATTGAATGAATAATTGCTGTTAAAAGGTCAATAAGGGTCATAAACCGAAATTATTCAATAAAGTCATGGCGAGATTTGTGTGGTAAGCGCTCGTTTGCTATGATAAGCCTTGTTATACAAGAAGTGTTGCTCGCATGAATTATAATGTTAATCGTAGAATCAAGTTTTTGAGGATAATAATAAGAAAATTCACTCATATCGTTTACCAACGTATTTTTAAACGCAAGTAAAATAAAAGCAATATTATATTCAATTAATAATTGCTGTTAAAAGGTCAATAAGGGTCATAATCCAAAATTATTCAACGAAGTCATGGCGAGATCTGTGTAGAAAGCGCTCGTTTGCTATGATAAGCCTTGTTATACAAGAAGTGTTGCCCGCATGAATTATAATGTTAATCGTAGAATCAAGTTTTTGAGGATAATAATAAGAAAATTCACTCATATCACTTACCAACGTATTTTTAAAGTATAGTAAAATATAAGCAATATTATATTCAATTGGTTTGTCAAGATATGAGTGATTTTTTTCTATTATTTTCCTCAAAACCTTGATTCTACGATTAACATCATATTTCATGCGAGCAACACTTCTTGTCTACAAAGGCCTATCATATCAAACGAGCACTTACCACACAGATCTCGCCATGACTTCATTGAATAATTTCGGTTTATGACTCTTATTGACGTATTAACAGCAATTATTAATTGAATATATACTAGACTTTAAAAGTACATTGGTAAACGATATGAGTTAAATTTCCTATTATTATCCTCAAAAACTTGATTCTATGATTAACATTATAATTCATGCGAGCAACACTTCTTGTCTACAAAGGCGTATCATAACAAACGAGCACTTACCACACAAATCTCGCCATGACTTCATTGAATAATTTCGGTTTATGACTCTTATTGACCTATTAATAGCAATTATTAATTGAATATTATATTGCTTTTATTATACTAGACTTTAAAAGTACATTGGTAAACTATATGAGTGAAATCGTTGTCAAGAAGGAAATTAGTATTACAAATCTAAATTATTCAATGAAATCATACTCAGGATTTAGTAGTCCTCAGCATGATGAATATAAGATGTTCTGCAGTACTTATACCTACTTTTGAACATTGAATTTTCATTATAACGCGTTAGGACTTGTCTTTCATTAGTATAAAGTCTTTCTAATAAAATTTTAAATTCATCAATCCTCATTTAGGTGAGATTCTTAACAATCTCACCTACTATAATCCTAACAAAATTTCATGTCGTCCGATCGACCTCAAACTTGGCCAAAATGTGTTTCGCCACTTCCTGATCACGAATATATATGTGGCTATTTTACGTTCCCGGCTGGCCGGCCGGCCGGCCGCTCTTTGGAGCTTAATAGCTCCTAAACTAAAAAAGATATCGACTTGCAGTTTTCGGCAAAGGTTATATATCGGGTGAAAATTGCAACTTGGTGCATTGACCCCCCACCCCCCACCCCTCCTTCCGCCATTTTGAATATCCACCTTTTTTGTTTTCTCAATAGCTCCGCCCCTATGGCATCGAGCGGGCTCAAATTTTAGTATGTTATAGCTGGGCCTTAGAGCTTTCCATCAATACCAAACTTAAGGTCCCCCGACCCCCCTGACCCGAGCTATTAGGGTCCAAAAAAAATTTCTTAAAATGGCCATAACTCCGGTTCTAATTGTCAGAATTTAAAAAGTGAGGGCTTTTTGGAAAGCTCTCATGAAATGCCACTTCCCCTTCTAACATCGCAAGTTCATAAACCACCGCTAGGGGCGCTATTATTAAAAAGAAAATTTTTAAATCTTATAAGTTAAATAACTCAAAAATTCCATTGTGCATCGGGCTGAAATTTTAGTATGTTGTAGCCCTTGATTATACCTATCAAACAAAAAAAACCTTAAGTCGATCTAAAACCCCTGACCCGAGCTATAAGGGGTCAAAGTTCGAACATTGACCGGCCTCTATCTCCGGTTCTAACTAACATAGCGACCAAAATTTTACCTTTTTGGTTTCGTCTCGATGAGCACTTTCAGATGGAAGTTCAAAAAGTCACCACAGATGGCGCTGTGATAGCGTCAAAATTCATCGAAATTCAAAGTCACTTTTCTCAAAAACGGCATTGTGCAAGTTAATGAAATTTTAGTATGTTGTAGTCCAGTCTAGGACGTTTCCAAAATGGTGCGTATGTGCGCTGTGGTTTCAATAGAACCGGAGATATAAGGGGTCAAAGTTCACGAAATTCAAAAAATCATATCTCCGGTTCTATGTGACCGATTTTGATGAATGAGGGCTTAAACGAAAGATCTCACCAAATGCTACAACTTTCTAGAATATTTGAACTTCATGGGACCAACACCAGGGGCGCCACAGTCGAAAAACCAATTTCAATATCACATAACCTCAATTATCTCGACTGTCGCTAAACCGATTTTGATGATTACTTCAACATAATTGTAGAGGACATTTGTCTCTACATTTTGTCCATACATCATTTTCCACTCAGACTACGCTATCACTCCGATTTTGCCGTTTAAGTGTGAAAAAATTGATTTTTCCCATAATAACGCTTTGAAATCACTCATTTAATTTCAAAGTTTTAAGTACAAATTTTTAATACTAAATTTGTATAATTTCACGAATTTGATTCAAGATAACTGAATGGCGTCTCCCAACTTCAGCTCCAAATCGAATTTGCATGCACTCCGAGTTAGCTCACGTTAAGAATCTCACCTACATAAGCCGGTTAGGATTATCTGTCCCTTTTCTACAAAAATCTACGGAATATTCGTAGAAATTATTTTGAAAATTATTATTACTATTTAATAATTTATTAAATTTGAAAACATTCATGAAACAAAAAAAAATACTATTTTTTTATTTTTTTAATATGTGGACTTTTAGAAAATTAGTTTTAAAATTTAATAGACCACCAGCAAAATGTATTCAATTAAGATTTGAAGTTATTATTAATTAAAATAGTTAATCATTGGCCAGAAAAAAACTTTCTTATGAGTCTGCGCGAAACTGCACCTCTCATACTTTTAGAACTTAATATAAAATTGTCACAACCACTTTATTATTAATAAAATTCTAAATACTATATTATAATCACGAAGCCATTAGATACAATTACCGTGACTTACTGAAATTTTATACTCCTTATTTCTAAAATTTTCTGAGACTTTGATTTTTCCATCCATCCAGTTAAAATAAAGAGAATTTAAAAATATAGATAAAATTAAATTTCAACTCTGGTGATATTAAAATATTTTTTATGTATTTGATATTATTTGGCATCATGGAATTTAGATATCATTTATTTAGCAGCACTCTTGACTCAAGGCTAACAGTTGTTGTGAGATAACTTTTTTATGTTAAACAGTAAGAATTTGCATTATATTACTTCGTATAAGTAATTCCAATAGTTACATTTAGTGTAATATAGTAGGTATAGACATTAATGTTCAATAGGCTGAATTGCACTGACCAATAAAAATTTTAACAAGACAATTGAAGTCCACCAAGATTGTAAATAAAAGTGCTTCTACGGCAGTTTACTTCACATAGAAACTTTAATAGATAATGCAATTTGTCGAATAAATGTGATGATGCTATTAAGAAGACACTTAAAGATAACATTTCGGAACAGGGAATCTCATGAGAAATGCTGCAGGATTGCAAAGTTGATGATTCTCTGGGAATGTATAATACTTATCGCTATTAATCGGTAAAAGATATTTCTGTATGAAAGACACTCCAGTGATTCACTTACAAAAGACCAAACGATAATCTTATCAAGTTGCGTTTAGATTTATCCTTAAAGAATCCCCAAAAATTTCATGACTGTGCGATTCAGGTGCCAACAATGGGGCTGAAAAGACGATTCAATTTTCTTTGGTGGTGTCTTTTTGTTGCAGCCAATATCGGACTGCGTCTCGCGGACTGGATGAATAAACCAATTAAGACGGCAGCATCATGCTGGGATAATCGTCTGAAAGACGCTCTTGTGGGTTGATGAGCAAGTGAGATTTCGCTGTCGGCCAGTTCAATAATCTACACATCACGCGTGACGACTCAGCATTACCTGGCGATCACGCCTTCACAAAAAAAAAGTAAATAAAATAAAACTCTCGCACTTCATCTCTCACCTGCATTATCTGGAAAAATCACCATGTGAAATATTTTCAAATATTTCAGTTTAACATTTTACAAACTTATTGAACGAGTCTCCTAATGAATTTTGTTCAAATACGATTTTTTTTTCTTTACATACGACGTACGACACAAGCTAATAGGTTCTTTTCGGTAAGGCTTTAAAATAGTATGTAATTAGTTTTAGGTATTTTAGAACCAAAAAGCTAAGATTTAAACAACTAGACTCAATTCAGTGAAACATATTCATTTTATTTCATGAATTTCATGAAATCTATTCTTATTGGTAAAGTGACCATCAATGGATCGCACAATAGCGCAGACACTATCGTCTAGAGATCATCTCTCTCGACTTTGGGAGCGCGAGAAGAAAACTTAATGATCATTCGGCTCCCAATTTTCAAGGTGCATCCCATTCTTCATTTTCATAGCTCATCTCGCGCCTCATCTTCATCTTTTATCCATTCTCACCTTCGAGCTAAGAACCGAAACAAACATTTTGTAAAATTGGACAACCATTTTTACATAAACTGTACAAATCTTCAAAATCCAGAATAAAGATCAAAAAATTTTAGAACTAACCAAAATTTCAGCCCAGAGGTAATTTCTTTGCTGATGTAAGCGTAAAGTCTTTTGAAGATTTTCTGGTCTAACCCTCATCATGGTATGGCTACCCTCAATTATCACCCTTAATTTTTGAACCTTTCCAGGGAATTTTTCTAGCAAAATATGCTGTAAGTTTGAGGGAAGATCCCATTGTCTGAGGACATTTTTCATCGACTTTGAGAACTGTACCTGCTGAGAAAGATTCTTTAGAGGAACATTGAGCAATTTGTGCATTTTATGTTATTTCCCTCAAAATGATCATAAACATGGGAAACACCTCTGCATGGCTATAAAGAAATAACTTAAATAAGAGTTTTGTTCATAGGGTCTGTAAAAATACAAGAAATTTACTTTTGGAAAGTTCAAGAGTAACTTCCCATAGCGGATGTAAATTGCTATATAAAAAATCTGTTCACAATTGCAACAATCATCTTGTGCCCAGATATATGACTCACGCATTTATCTCATACTTATTTCATTAATCACACAGTGCAGGAGAACAGTCGACAGAAGAGAAGAGAGCGGAAAATGAGGAGGAGGAATCTTATGCCGAAAATTGCAGTTTGGGAGAAATTGTGGAAAAAATGCTGGGTAATGTGGATAATTGCGAGAGGGAGCATAAAAGCAATGAGCCTTTGTCTTGAAATTGGCGGCGATATCAAGCGAATGGAATTTTGGGCAAAAGAGAGTGTCTTGATTGCAAAATTGCGCATGGTCGAAAAGATGAAGGCGGTGTAATGGCCATGTAGAAGTCCCTGGCAATTGGATTTTATGTGTCGCCACGGGATAATTGCA
Source organism: Phlebotomus papatasi (assembly GCF_024763615.1). Classification (NCBI taxonomy): domain Eukaryota; kingdom Metazoa; phylum Arthropoda; class Insecta; order Diptera; family Psychodidae; genus Phlebotomus; species Phlebotomus papatasi. The sequence goes on from NC_077223.1 coordinate 54,640,458, forward strand.
AGAGATGGGCCACAAATGCGTGCGCCTTACGGTGTTGAGGGTGATGGAATGTTGAATACCGCGCAAAATTGGATCCACCTCGAAGCTGCGGCTTGGTCAACAAAGCTCAAATAGCTCGTTTGGTTCTTTATTGTTATTGCACATCGACAATTATAAATCTTAAAAACAAGAATTTTTATAACAAATAATGGCTTGTTGGTGCGCGCGCGACTTCCAATGCTTCTGACTCGCGTTGCTTTTTATTACACATTCCACCCTCCGCCTCTGTGTATGGCGTACACACCTGATCGGGGTCTCTTGCATTCGGATTTGGGGGGGGAGGAGACCTTATAAGGTGATCGAGCCATGACCTCAACATAAAAAAGAGGAGGTAAAGAAGTCAGCTCAATTCTTGAATCCAACATCAATTCACTGCACTTTGACTCCTTCTTTAACAATGTTTAGTTTCAAGTTTCGAAGAATATTCCTGCGGTCGATACATTTCCATTATTAAAATAGACCATTACTTGATTTTTAATAAAATTTCCAATTTCCAATTCCAAGCATTTTTCTTTATTACAAAAAAGACAAAAAACGATAAGAAAATTCTCTGAATTAAACTTTGAGGAGTAAAGTCATCTTCAAACTGGAAGTGTTCCAATATAGGGGAAACTGGGGCATCACCAAACACTAATTTTTATTTCTAAACTACTTGGACTATCTCGAACCATTCCTTCAGTGGACAAGCATCCATATAGTGCCTATAAATTCCTATAGGTCTTATCCTCTGAAGTCGAATATCCGATTAAAAAATCTCAGTGTTTGGTGGTACCCCGTGTTTGGTGGTGCCCCAGTTTCCCCTAAACGAAAAATAGTTTTAGATGTTTTATTATTTAATTGATTATATTATACGTATTTGATAACAAGAAACTGCTAAAAACTGGTTTTAAAGTTAGACAAAAGATTCGGTGTGTTCACATTGAGTGGCGATTGAAAATGGCTCAAACTTGTCATGAATTTCAAAAACTTTCAAAGAGCCCAAATACGATACTATTCCGTAGAGAAATATGCTTTCCAGAGCCTTTGAAACTGACTATGACTTTGAAAAACTGTTATTAGAGCTGATTCAGAGGTATTTTCGTATAAGGACGTAATGTCTGGCTGGAGTAATCTCTAAAACATGCCTAAAAATTAAAATAAATAGATGTCGCATTTTCGAAAAATCACAAAAACATATTTTTGCAGGTAGGCAGTGTGACCGTGACTCTAGGCTAGACTATCACAGTTATAAGTTCGAGTCTCGCCCGGTGCAAATGATTAAGGCGCCCGAATGGACATTTTTCACGAAACATTGTAAACTGTATAATAAATTCGTAAACCGACCAACATACAGAATGACCAAATTAGCCCAGTACAGCAAAATAAATATAATTAACTAATTTTGCTGGGTAAGGGAAGGGGTGGGGAGGAAATGAGGTTAATTTTAATGGTTCCAGGGTCAATTTAAGGGGGTGCCCTCCGAAGGTCCCAAGTTTCTATCTCAAAAAATATATAATCGCTCCTTGGAAATTACAAGGGGCAACTCAATCTGAGCCATTTTTCAGGAGACAGCATGAAAGATTCAAGTTTGTATAAATAATTATCTCAATTAAGTGTGTTAATAAAAACAATTTAATTCTTTTCTATTTATATGAGCATTATTATAAACATCGAAACATACATATTTTTACCTTTCAAAATATGTGTTTTAATGAGTTAGCTCTTTGACATTCTAAATGATGCGTAAATTTTCATGAAATTAGAATGACAAGGGATCAACTTGCTTGAGTTAGTCCCTTGTTTAACAAAAATTTGAACGATAAATCTATTTTGCGGTGGCAGCCAAAATCCCGAATTTTTAAAATCCTGAAAGGGATGAAATTATATGGAGAAAAATGTTTAGAATAATTTCTCAAGGCACAGAAGATTTCCCTTTGCCTCCAGCAAGCGCGAGTGCAATCGTGGGAGTAGCTATGATACTTTTAAGAATTCGGGATTTTGGCTTTCGGGATTTTGGCCTATTCGGGCTTTTGGCTTTCGGGATTTTGGCGTTCGGGATTTTGGCTTTCGGGATTTTGGCTTTCGGGATTTTGACCGGGACCCCTATTTTGTGCCCCTTGACTTCAAACAAAACCGCGCAAGCAATCATAAAGAGTAAAATTTTGAAAAACTTTTCTAATAACGAAATTTATTGACTCATATCATCTGAAATTTTATTAAATTCTCTGTCTGAGTGTATTAAAACCTCAAAATCCCCAAAAAGTGAGTAATTTCCAAGGAGGATGTGGTCTTCTTCTTTCGTATGACGAAAAAAAACAACAAAAGACAAGATTACAAGACATATGAACAAATAGCCTTTCTGAGTTGTCATAAATTTAAAACTAAGTTTCTTAAGTAATCGTGGGCCGCTTGAGGTAAACGGTCCAGGTCCAGACTACCAAGTCCACACACAAAGCCTCGCCTTGGATAGTTGTTGACGATGTGGCTCATCGTTCATGCTCCTCATCAGGAGGAGGTGGTGCTACATTTTTGTATAAGATTTTTTCGCCTATTTCTAATGGAACACTACTGGTAAAAATAAAAGGATCGAATTGATCCTTTTGAAAAAAAAAGATCAAATTGCCATGTTCTATTACGGTAAATGTGCATTCAGAGTTCGAAATTTAATCCATCCTTTGAAAAGGATCAAATTTGGATCACTTTGATCCTTTTATTTTTACCAGTGAAACTGGGTTTTAACATTATGTAATTTCGATAAACAATATAATTGTGGATCTAAATAATATAATTGTATGGACCAACTTCATTTAAAAATAGACGAAAAAGTCGAATAACAATCTACCCCCACAGCCCAAAGTAGCCCCACCTCCCCCTATGTATAAATATAACTCAAAAACGAGAGATTATTGCTCTGTGGAGTTTGGGCAGTAAAGGTAATTATACCGCACAATAAACATTAAGAATTTTGGAATCTACTAATTAATATTCATTGTTTTCTATAATTATTTTAAACTCTTTTAGGAAGTAAGTTTTAACATATAAAATAAATATTTTAGTAATATTTCCTTCAATTCTGAGACAAATATTTAGTCGTTAGCTTAAATCTTTAAATATCTTTGATTTTAAAGAATCAAAATCAATCCTTGATGGCTTCTATACATACCTGAGAAATTTATCTTCATATTCGGCATCATTGAAGAAATTTTAACAGTTTTCTCGACCCAACGTAAACAATAGCTCCAATGTTCCAAACATTCATGAAAACTTCTCATAATGTGTAAAGGTCATTGTGCTAAAAGATAAAACTTCTCAATAAATGAGGCTGAACTGGAACGCGAATGTCAATTTTTTAATATTTATTTTTATTTTTAAACTGATTACTATGATCCATAGAGAAAATGATTCTTCCTAATTACCTAAAATACTTCTAATGTTTGTATGTAACCATAAAGTAAGAATGGTTAGGAACCTAAAATATTTTTTAAGCTCAATAATGACGAACTATCAAATTACCACATTGAATTGATGATTTTTATTTTTTTTATATTCCCATTTCTTTTAAGCAAAAACTTCTTGGCAAATGGAATCTCAATAACATATACTTAATATTTTTCATGAGAACGAAAATTATCATTCATCATCGACATTATCAGAAAAATTACTTTAGCTTTTGGGCTATTTTTGTTCATATTGTGGATAGAGATAAGAAATAAATTGAATCAGTTTCTGTTAGATTTTCCAAGGTTATAAATGTAAGACGTTTCACAGAATTTGTTTATCGGTTTCATTTTTATTGTTGATTTTCGACCCGTAAAAATCTTTAATTTTGACGTTATTTAACGCAAAACTTTAATATTTTTCTATCTCAGAATTGAGCGTATTGCCCAAAATAGAAGTTGAGGCATATGAACTTCAGAAACAAGAACAAAAGACTATAAATTTCATACACTTGTATAAAAGAACTTTGTATTTGCATCATTTGCATTAACAATGAAATATTTAATTAGATAAAATATTTTAATTCTATCATATTCTCTGATGGCTCAAGTTTTAAAAGCTATATGTGTTTATGTTAATGAAAATTTTAAATATGTATTTTTTAAATGTAAGTTTTTTAAATTTATTTTTTAATATTAGTTACAAAATGTTTAGTCGTTTTGAGTAACTTTGAAATAAGTTTATTGAGAAGTAGTTTAGTTAAAAGAAAAATAACTTTAAATAAAAAGTAGTCCTCTAAAAATAAATACCAATAAGCACTTGAGACATAATAAAGTAATGAAGAAACAAGAGCAATTATCGTGAAATTTAAGCTCATGAATGCACTTTTCATTTTTTCAAAAATTATTTGAAATATTTTTCAAGCCTTTTATGACTACAAATTGACTCCCCGTAACCAGTTACTCCTGCGTGTACATTCCCATTGTTCTTAGCTCTTGCACATTTCATTGAGTGAGATGAAAGAGTTTCTTGTGGTCCAATTACTTAAACCTTGCTTTTCTTCTCCTTCAAAAGAACGCAAAGATAGTCTAACAATGCGGAAAATATACCTCAAATTGCGGCTTGAATCACTTCAGCTCGCGGCTGAATAAATTGTGGGCTTCAGAATGACCATTAAGCCGGGGCTTTTGTTAAGGCAGAAGCAGCTGACTTCTTCATTGAGTGTCTCTCTTGAGGTGTAATAAAGTACGGCTGACCAGAAATAATCGATAAATTGCGAGAAATTTTCGAGCCGAGGGGGCGACCAGACTTGCCCCCTTAGTCTGTCGAGGTTACTGGAGATTTCTCAATTGGCCCCAAAAGCCCAAGCTTTGCAGAGTCCTTCGCGAGCTGCTGAGTTAATTGAACTTGTCGGCTACTGAAGACAAATCGTCCAAGACTTCCTCCCAAAAATCTCAAGTCCAGATTATTCCTTAAGACGCGAGCTCATCAATCTCCACCGCAGTGAAGGTCTTGGGGCCATATCGCAAGCCATGGGAGGATACTTCGGTTCTTAAGACGCGTAATTTGATGTTGATCTATTGGTCACTTAATTGAGATGGAGCAAGACCAATTCGTCAAGACCTCCTTGGGCAGTTTTAATGCAAGCTTCTGCTCATTTAGCACTTTTTCTGAGACTCTCTCTCTGAATCTCTGTCGAACTTGCTTCTAGTTCTTATCTTTCCACAGAATAATCTGTATGATCATATAATTATATATTATGAGCATCACAGTAAAAAATGCCGTTGTTGTTTTCTAACATTTTCAAGTTACAATTAATAAGACATCACAAATAGTTTTGGTGAGTAAATTCGAATTTTAAACAGTAACAGCGTCTTACTGGGCAGTAGAAAATTCCAAATTTCGAAAATAGTAAATAAAATATTCAATTTTAGCCAGTAATTTAAAGCAACTTAAAATAATGCTTAGTAAATTTTATTATTTTTAAGTATTAATAATATCTGATTCCTTTTTATATTACAGTATAATTCTAATAGTGTCAATAAATAAAATAAAAACTCAATTGAAAAGGCGTGGCAAAGTATCCCAGGCTTTACGAAATGCTCGAACTCGCGACTTATGTGTTGATATACGTTAAATGTACTTTATTAAAATTATTAAAATTGGTACTATCGTAACTATTATATTAATAGTACTATTATTAAAATTCCTTAATTTGTTCAATTCTTCAGAAAAAAGATAGTGTTTACGAGTTCAAGGATTTCGCAAATTTTTTCCACTGGCAATTTCTTTAGTTTTTTTTATATTGGGTTATTTTCTTAATCTGTTTTTCTCGGAGGACGCGCATAGATTGATTTTTCTTATTTGTCGACTCTGTGGTTGGTTCTTCGCATGATTTGAGTTTCTTTTGGACTCTAAGTTTCTTATTTGAGTTTCTATTTGTTTTCTTTTTTTCTCATTATTATTTTTTTCTTTTGCATCTTTTTTCTCGTTTTACTTTTCTCTTTAAGATGCAGGATTATTTAGACAAAAAATTCTTTTCTTTTAAAACTTTAACTTTATAATGTTATTATTTATAGATATTAGTTAATGCAGTAGCGACAACACGAAATTTCATGACTTTTAAGTAGTTATTTCTCGAAATCCGGTATGAAATTAAATTTTTGTATAACGGTATTTAGGAAATGTTGTTATGTTGCATAAGAAGCAAAGGTGTGTAAAATTATGTATCCTAACAAATAATTGGCATGTACAATCTGCAAAAGAGTTTTCCACCGTTTTCACTCAGGAGGTTGGTCATCAACGCTAAAGACGCGGTAGCCACAAAATGTAAATACTTGAAAGAACTCGAGTCCAGGTCATTGTCTGGGCAATGGTGCAAATACAATAAATAATGGTCCAACAGGGTCGATTAATGGCGGGGAAGGAAGTTCGCCGAAAGTTCCAAGTCGCTATCTCTAACCGTTTGGTCTCTAGATCTGGCGACAGCCGGGCGCACCAATAGCGTGATACAGTAAAGTTCCTCAAATTTGAACATTTGGAGGGTATATATGACATTTATCACTCCTCAAATTTGAACAATATTTTCAAAAACGTAACGTAATTCATGTAAAATTCACTTTTTTTAAATCAAGGAAAATAACTTTAGATAATTTTATCAATTGAATTTGTTATTAAATGGTGGAATTTGTAGAGGAAATTAATATAATACGACAATATTGAGGGAACACCAGAGAAAAATAATCCTAATCCAGGCTCCAAGCAAAATTTATTTTACATAACCTCATATTTTACATTTTTAATGCAACCGTCGCGTCGTTCAAATTTGAGAAACTAGACTGTATATAATTTTTCAGAAATCGTCGTAAACACGAAATGATGAGAAAAGGGTTCACCGAGGGGATGGAAATTCTGAGGGATGAAAAGATCGGGGAATTTATTATACTGTTCACTCTGCGGAGTTCGAGCAGTAAAACGAATGCTTTTTTATAACCGATTTTTTATTGAAACTTCAGTTAATAAATTAATCACCTCCGTAAGTGAGCAAAATCATGTTTTGTCCATAATGACGCGCAATAATACATTTTAAGACTTCTTTAAACAATTTATAAATAAAAATATACATTAAACTAATTAAAGCTTATACTCCGCGAATGTAAAGTGCAATTTCTCCTGTAAGTAAATGACTTTAAATGCTTTCCATCTCAAGAAAATTACCACTGTTGCGAATGTGTGAGATTTGCGATAATTTCCTGTGCATCAATTAATCACATTGTCACTTCCAGAATATTCCCAAGATAATTCTTGCTCAATCCCATTCTCCCCTCAGACCCTTGTTTTAATTACTTTGGTGAAAAATGAGAGGAGACCCATTCTTACACGATCGCCACTTTTGAGTGAGTGTCTTTTTTCGGCATTAATTGTGATCTCTCGAGGGCCTTTCTAAAGCCACTTCCCCGACCATTGTGCTGGGTGGGTTGAAAGGAGTCTCGACAAGAGATGATTTACGCCGACCACCCAAGCAAATGATGGTGTTTTTGTCCTCACTCTTGGTGGACAATCAACTCTTCTGATCACTCTTCGATATGCTCTGCAATTTCATCTTTTCATGTTGCCGTCATTTTATGTCGCCACACATGATCCTTGATCCAATTCATTTGCCTTTCTGGATTATGAGATGATTCTTCGGGCGTTACGACAGATGCCTAACAGGAAAGTGTCGCACAATTGTTGATAATTGCAGGATGAAATCACAATTCATAATCACAGTCTCTCTTGTGGTTTCTGAACCTTGACACACTTCTCCATGAGACAGTGGAAACAGTGTGACGACAGAGGAATATTTTTGGGACCCATATGGTGTCCCCTCAATAGATATTGTGTGAAGTGACGCACTGTTCAACAGTAACATGTTTACACAAACGCTTCATCTATTTTAACCCTTTAAGGACGATTGGAACACCGGTGTCCCATAAAGAAAATAATTTTTCCTGACTATCTAAAGTTATTTTTTCTTATGTCTGTACATAATTGTAAAGTAGAAGGTTGAAGGAATCTAGAATAGTTCTTGCAAGTCTCTAGGTATTTGCTATGTAGTAAATATTTAAGCTCAGAAATGGCGAATTTTTAAATTCTCAAATTTATAATTGATTTTATTTATTTTTTATACTTCTAATATTTTTTAAGCAAAACCCTTTTGGCAATAAAAATTACAATACTCATACGTAATATTTTTCATTAAAGTGAAAAAGGGACAGATAATCCTAACCGGCTTATGTAGGTGAGATTTTTAACGTGAGCTAACTCGGAATGCACGAAAATTCGATTTTGAGCTGAAGTTGGGGGACGCCATTCAGTTATTTTGAATCAAATTCGTGAAATTATATAAATTTTGTATTAAAACCAAAATATCAAAGATTTGGATGGACTGACAGAAAAGTGATATATGGGTGAAATGTGGACCAGAATGTTCTTTATAATTTTGCCGTAGAACTTGATCTCTCAGAAGCCGAGATAATCGACGTTGTTTGATTCTGAACTCGTTTTTTCGACCAGAACGCCCCAAGTGTTCATTTGATGAACTTCAACTATATCAAGAATTGTTGTATTATGTGAGACTTTCCATTTGAACCCCTATTTTAAGTGTCTTGGTCGAGTTGAAGTAGTCGAATTGGCATCTGAGTGGTTTCAAAGCGTTATTATGGGAAAAATCAATTTTTTCACACTTAAACGACAAAATCGAACAGATAGCGTAGTCTGATCGAAAAATGATGTATGGACGAAATGTAGAGACAAAGGCCCTCTACAATTATATCGAAGTAATCATCAAAATCGGTTAAGCACGTATCGATATAATTGAGGTTATGTGATATTGAAATTGGTTTTTCGATTGTGGCGCCCCTGGTGTTGGTCCCACGAAGTTCAAATGTTCTAGAAAGTTGTAGCGTTTGATGAGATCTTTCATTTAATCGTCAAAATCGGTCAAATAGAACAGGAGATATGATTTTTTGAATTTCCTGAACTTTGGCCCCTCATATCTCCGGTTCTATTATTAACCACAGCGCACTTACGCACCATTTTGGAAACGTCATAGACTGGACTACAACATACTAAAATTTGATTAACTTGTACAATGCCGTTTTTGAGAAAAATGAGTTTGAATTTCGATGAATTTTGACGGTATCACAGCGCCACCTGTGGTGAATTTTTGAAATTCCACCTGAAAGTGCTCATCGAGACGAAACCAAAAAGGCAAAACTTAGGTCGATATGTTAATTAGAACCGGAGATAGAGGCCGGTCAATATTCGAACTTTGACCCCTTATAGCTCGGGTCAGGGGTTATGGATTGACTTAAGTATTTTTTTGTTTGATTGGTATAATCAGCGGCTACAACATACTAAAATTTCAGCCCGATTTATAAAGGAATTTTTGAGTTATTTAACTTAGAAAATTGAAAAATTTTCTTTTTAAAAACAGCACCCCTAGTGGTGGTTTTATGAACTTGTGATGTTAGAAGGGGAAGTTGCATTTTATGAGAGCTTTCCAAAAAGGTCTCACTTTTTAAATTCTGATAATTAAAACCGGAATTATGGCCATTTTAAGAATTGTTTTCTGTATCATTATAGCTCGGGTCAGGAGGGTCGGGGGACCTTAAGTTTGGTATTGATGGAAAGCTGTAAGGCCCAGCTATAACATACTAAAATTTGAGCCCGATCGATGCCATAGGGGCGGAGCCATTAAGAAAGCAAAAAAAATGGGGGTATTCAAAATGGCGGAAGGAGGGGTGGGGGGTGGGGGGTCAATGCACCAAGTTGCAATTTTCACCCGATTTATAACCTTTGCCGAAAACCGCAAGTCGGTATCTTTTTTAGTTTAGGAGCTATTAAGCTCCAAAGAGCGACCGGCCGGCCTCCCGGGAACGTAACTTAGCCCCCCATATATTCGGGATCAGGAAGTGGCGAAACACATTTTGGCAAAGTTTGGGGTCGATCGAAGGATATGAGATTTTGTTAGAATTATAGTAGGTGAGATTGTTAAAAATCTCACCTAATATTATTCATTAGTATTGTCAGAAAAATTACTTAAATTTTTGGGCTATTTTTGTCCCTATCGTTCATAGAAGCACAAAATACATCAAATCAGACTCTGTTGGACTTTCCAAGGTTATATGTAAGACTTATCATTAATTATGTTTCCCAGTTTAATTTTTATTGTTGATTTTCAATCCGTAAAAAGTGTTTCGTCGTTAAAGGGTTAAGCCACGCGCGTGGGCTCCTTACCGAATTCCCAACAGCAGTTAAGTTAATAATAAGTTAATTTTAATATCTAGTCTAAAATTTAAGCATAAAGTTTTTTTTAATAATGTAGGGAAGACCGGGGTACATTTGAAATATTTCAAACATTGAAAAAATGATAAAATCTGTCTTATGTTTTTATGACAGACTGTCTAAAAGATATTAAATGTAGGGGGAAGTTTGTAGGAGGATTTAACTGTAGGTTGGAATTGGATCAGCTTAAAATTTAGACCTGTTTCTCCTATTTGTAAATGAAAGTGAACTTTATGATAAATTTGAGCATATTTGCTTCATTTGATAATCATAAAATCGAACTTAAAAAATGTCAACAAATTTTTTTTTTCAAATTTGACTGCTGCCGGTATTAAAAAGCAACCCGATCTTAAAAGGGACAGATAATCCTAACCGGCTTATGTAGGTGAGATTCTTAACGTGAGCTAACTCGGAGTGCATGCAAATTCGATTTAGAGCTGAAATTGTGAGTCGCCATTCAGTTATCTTGAATCAAATTCGTGAAATTATACAAATTTTGTATTTAAACCAAAATATCAAGGATTTGGATGAACTGGCACAAAAGTGATATATGGGTGAAATGTAGACCAGAATGTTCTTTATAATTTTCCCATAGAACATGATCTCATCGATTACTCAGAAGCCAAGATAAGCGAGGTTTTTTGGCAGATTGTGAACGGAAAAATAGATCTTTCTTGACTTTTTCTCTTTAATTCTTCACTTCACTTCACTTTAATTCTTCATTCTTTAGTGAAGAATTAAAGAGAAAAAGTCAAGAAAGGTCTATTTTTCCGTTCACAATCTGCTACAACCTATTAGACCGAAAATTCCTCCGAGGTTTTTTGTTTCTTAACTCGTTTTTCATCCAGAGTGTCCCAAGTAGTCATTTGTTGAACTTCAACTATATCAAAGAATTGTTGTATTTTGTGGGACTTTCCATTTAAAACCATATTTTAAGTGTCTTGGTCGAGTAGAGGCAGTCAAATTGGCATCTGAGTGGTTTCAAAGCGTTATTATGGGAAAAATCAATTTTTTCACACTTAAACGGCAAAATCGGAGTGATAGCGTAGTCTGAGCGGAAAATGATGTATGGACGAAATGTAGAGACAAATGTCCTCTACAATTATGTCAAAGTAATCATCAAAATTGGTTCAGCGACAGTCGAGATAATTGAGGTTATGTGATATTGAAATAGGGTTTTCAACTGTGGCGCCCCTGGTGTTGGTCCCACGAAGTTCAAATATTCTAGAAAGTTGTAGCATTTGGTGAGATCTTTCGTTTAAGCCCTCACTCATCAAAATCGGTCACATAGAACCGGAGATATGATTTTTTGAATTTTGTGAACTTTGACCCCTCATATCTCCGGTTCTGTTTTAACCACAGCGCACATTTGCACCATTTTGGAAACGTCCTAGACTGGACTACAACATACTAAAATTTCATTAACTTGCACAATGCCGTTTTTGAGAAAAGTGACTTTGAATTTCGATGAATTTTGACGCTATCACAGCGCCACCTCTGGTGAATTTTTGAAACTTAGAGGCCGGTCAATGTTCGAACTTTGACCCCTTATAGCTCGGGTCAGGGGTTATGGATTGACTTAAGTATTTTTTTGTTTGATTGGTATAATCAGCGGCTACAACATACTAAAATTTCAGCCCGATTTATAAAGGAATTTTTGAGTTATTTAACTTAGAAAATTGAAAAGTTTCTTTTTAAAAACTGTGGTTTTTGGTTTCATCTCGATGAGCACTTTTAGATGGAAGTTCAAAAAGTCACCACAGGTGGCGCTGCGATACCGTCAAAATTCATCAAAATTCAAACAATTTTTTTTTTTTCAAAAATTCCTTTGTGCGAGTTAATGAAATTTTAGAGTGTTGTATTCCAGTCTAGGACGTTTCCAAAATGGTGCGTAAGTGCGCTGTGGTTTCAATAGAACCGGAGATATGAGGTGTCAAAGTTCACGAAATTCAAAAAATAATATCTCCAGTTCTATTTGACCGATTTTGATGAGTGAGGACTTAAACGAAAGATCTCACCAAATGCTACAACTTTCTAGAACATTTGATCTTCGTGGAACCAACACCAGGGGCGCCACAGTCGAAAAACCAATTTCAATATCACATAACCTCAATTATCTCGACTGCCGCTTAGCCGATTTTGATCATTACTTCGATATAATTGTAGAGGACATTTGTCTCTACATTTCGTCCATACATCATTTATCGATCAGATAATGCGATCTGCCCGATTTTTCCGTTTATTGATTTTTCCCATAAAAACGCTTTGAAATCACTCAGATGCCAATTTGACTGCCTCTACTTCACCAAGACACTTAAAAGGGACAGATAATCCTAACCGGCTTATATAGGTGAGATTTTTAACGTGAGCTAACTCGGAATGCATGAAAATTCGATTTTGAGCTGAAGTTGGGGGACGCCATTCAGTTATCTTGAATCAAATTCGTGAAATTATATAAATTTTGTATTAAAAACAAAATATCAAAGATTTGGATGGACTGACAGAAAAGTGATATATGGGTGAAATGTGGACCAGAATGTTCTCTATAATTTTGCCGTACAACTTGATCTCATCGATTACTCAGAAGCCGAGATAATCGACGTTGTTTTTTGTTTCTTAACTCGTTTTTTCGACCAGAGTGTCCCAAGTGTTCATTTGATGAACTTCAACTATATCAAAGAATTGTTGTATTTTGTGAGACTTTCCATTTAAAACCCTATTTTAAGTGTCTTGGTCGAGTTGAAGTAGTCAAATTGACATCTGAGTGGTTTCAAAGCGTTATTATTGGAAAAATCAATTTTTTCACACTTAAACGACAAAATCGAACAGATAGCGTAGTCTGATCGGAAAATGATGTATGGACGAAATGTAGAGACAAATGTCTTCTACAATTATATCGAAGTAATCATCAAAATCGGCTAAGCGGCAGTCGAGATAATTG
>NC_077223.1:54654182-54674485 GCF_024763615.1 Phlebotomus papatasi
AATACACACAAAAGACTGCAAATCGTTTGACCAATGTAAACAACAAGCGGAGAGACATGGTAATAACGTTTCTTTTCGCCGTGAGACATCAGAAATTGCTTCGGGTCTTATTACTTTTTGCTCCATACGTTTTGTTACTTTTTACCCCAAGTAGTCATATTTAATTAAAGGGATTTCTGGAGATAAGAATCTTAGTAAAATTATAAAATTGATATCGGATTCGTATTCAAAAAATCCAAATCATTTAGAAAATATTCACCAGTGCATCAATTTTGAAAATAAAATATCTGCTGTAAGGAAATTATTTCAAAAACAGGGCTAAAAATTTTAATATTTTTTTATTTTCTAAATTCCTTGTTCGAATCCTAAAAAAAAGTTACGACATTGAAGAAGGTCGACGGAGGCTATCTGTGGAAAAAAAAATAAGTATCTATCTTTTTTATCTTTGATGATATTGAATTTTGAAATTTTCGATTTGTGACTTTTTGCACCAATCTCCCCTACTGTAAAAAAATATGAAATTAATAAGTTAATTTTATTTCAAAAGGAAAATAATTATAATTAATAAAAAGGAAATTAATGATTGATCGATTAATCCTTTTTTTGCTATTTTTTATAAAACAATATTTCAGCAAAAGGAAAAAAAAGAATAAATTCAAAAACTCCATCTTTCCTTTAGAAACCGTTTTGATAAGAATTCTAGTTAAATTACCAATTAGCTCCAGAGCATCATTCAATTTTTTTTTACAGGGACCACCGCAGAATCTTCAACAATCACCATCAGGAAGATAGGCACAAAAATGATGAAAAGCCACTCAAATCTATTTTACAGGGCCATTTGCTATGTAGAGTGTATGTAGAGAGAACCCCAAAAAACTGTGTATTGTGAATATATTTAATGTTTTCTATAAAAATTTGCTGTGGGACTTATAATTCGAATTCATGCTGGTCAAAAATCCCAAAAGCACGTAAGTCATCACCTTCTTGCATGCTACGCCCAAGAAAAATACTCCAAGATAAAGCACAAAGGAGCATTTTACATGAGATGTTGATTCCTTCATCGAACTCACGTCTTCATTTTCATTTCTGTACGCTCTTCCATCGAATAATTTCATAATTATTATGACTGGAAAAGAGCTTTCTTGAGAGACCCTTTCGAAACGATACATGGCTTATTCACCAGTGATCTTCATTGATATTCTAGTGATCTTGGCAGATCGTCCATCTCTGCTCACTCCTTGCATCTTACTTCAAAGTGTTTGGGATTGAAAATATATGCAAACATTTGACGATCTGAGTGTCTGAGTAATGATAGCGAAATGTTTTTTTTTTAAGTTAGCGAGGTCCTCAATCATTGTTTTCGCCGCCTCTCATGGAGATTGGTGTGATCTGTGCGAGGATGCTGGGTGTTGTGTAAAATGCCCCAGAAGTGGCCAAAAGTGCGACTGACAGTGCGATTTTTGTGCCTGAAATAATCAAAAAATGCAAATTATGTCCACGCCATGGTGCAAGTTTACTCCATGGATACGAGGAGAGGTGAACACAGAACACACCCTCCAGGTATTAATTGCCACGCTCGTAAAAATGCCACGGAAGGGTTGTCTCTGCCCAATTTCTTCGGTAAATATTTTCACAGAACGCCTTTTTGTAGCAGCTTCGCACGAAAAATATTACCAGCTTGCATGGAAGGTATGCAATTTTGTAGGAATAATTTTTCACTTTTGGTAGACTGTCGCTGACGGGAGTTGGAGGGACGTGTGATTGAATTTGGGGCTTAGTGAGAAAAGATCACTTTGAAATCACCTCAAGATCGCGAATAATCTCACGCGAGGAATTCAACAATGATTCCTCAACCTGACTTTTTTTGGATAATAATTTGTGATTATCTATTTTACTGCTTGAACTCAAAATGAGAGCAGTTATATAATTTGTATTCAACATATGACACGGCTAGAGGCCAAACGGTAAATGAAATCTACTGCCGGTCTTCGGCGACCCCCCATAAGTCATCATTATCTATAGGACTGCCTTTTCATCTTTTCCCCCCATCTCCTCCTAACCCTCCAAGGCCATACAGAGACTCTCATTCAATCGGTTCTTTCTCAATCGGGCGACAAATTTTGTTGACAATTTTCACGTTTAATTATGAAGCTAATTCGCTCAAATTCGCTGTAGTTCTTCATATTTTATCGTGATTCTTTATAATTGATCGCTTTTTGTGGAAATTACAGAGAGTTTGACGCTCAATTCTATAGCTAAACCGGATGACATTTTGCCCCATATTCCCGATTGAGAGAGTCTACTGTATTTTTTTTTATTCGAAAACGCCCATTCTGTTTTTTCATTGTCGAATATGTTTTAGAAGAGGTTAGTCAAGCCGAATATTTTGTAATTAGACACCTATGTTCTATGTTCGAAAACCATTTCGATATCGGATTTTTGAAGGTCAAAGTTTGACCACTTTGGAGGGCCTACTTTTCAACCGATTTGCTTAAACCATTCCTTACCATGGTATTACACATCATACGCAAATTGAGTGGTTTTAGATGATTTATTCCTGGGCAATTGTTATCCGAATTGCTGTCGGAAATGGATTTTCATTAACTTTAGTCCTTCAATTACTTGGAAAAAATAATCCAACAGAGATGAAAATACATTTTGTTATTTTTTTCTTAATTCGCGTAAGGTCTTGCAAAATGTTTGAAAAATCATCTATTAATCTGAAAATTAGCACACATTATGCTTACCAGCGGCCGGGACGAATACTATTTTACAAAAATTTGCACTACTAATTACAACTCCTAAGCAAACAAATTCAACAAGAATGAGAATTTGATAAATACGGCGTGAGGACACCACATATCAAAAGTTGATGGCATGAAATGGAGACACTCACAAACCAGTGATAAGCCCAGATAAGCTTATGGTAGCTGAGATTCTTTACAGGTGACCTCGAAATGCGTGCAACTCGGGGTGCTTGCAACTCGGAATGTGTGAAAATTCGATTTTGAGTTGATTTTTTGGGGTAAAGAATCGCGTCGAGTAAACTGTTCTCGGCAGTCGAAATGGATGAAATTGGCTCGACGCGATTCTTTATCCCAAAAATTCAACTCAAAATCGAATTTTCACGCATTCCGAGTTGCAAGCACAATGAGTTGCACGCATTTCGAGGTCACCTGTAAAGAATCTCAGCTACCATAAGCTTATCTGGGCTTATCACTGGTCATTTTCTATTTTAAATAGTCTGAGTGGGGAAGACCAACAAAAGAAAAAAAAGTTTATTGAAATCGGTTAATAAACATAAGTGATAGAGTCCGGTCCTTATGGGTATAGTATGGGTCGGGGTACAGTGGGTTGGGGTAGAGACGGATGGGACCCATTATTAGAAAGATCGTGCTCTCAGATACAATATAAATTTCATCGAAATCCCTTTATAAATACAGAATATGCAGTCCGGTCAAGATATTTTTGATTATAGCTCGGGTCAGGGAACATCAAGGGAGTAGTGCGACCCACCGTTGGAAAGGCCTCGACCCCAGCTACAACATATTAAAATTTAAAGAAAAAGCATCGTCTAGTTTTCGAAACATTCGAAATCTATTAATCGAAAATCAATTTTTCGATTAATCGACTTCGATTAAATCGGATAATTTTGGGGTGTCACAACGGTTGTAGTGCTTCACGAGAGCTTTCCAAAACACCAATTTTTTTGCATTCCGATAATTAGAACCGGAGATATGACCATTCAAAAATTCAATTTTTGACCCCCTCTAGCTCAGGTCAGGGGGTTTGGAGGGGGTATCGATCGAAAGCTCTTAGGCCCAGCTATAACATACTAAAACTTGAGATCAATCCATGCCATAGGGGCTGAGTTATTGAAAAAACCAAATTTGGGGGTGTTCCAAAATGGCGGAATAACAAATTTCTAAAAGTAAATTTCTAAATTCCTAATAGTTAAGTGAAATCTTTCAAAATCTCTATTAAATTAAAGGGTCGAAATGTCCGTTAACTCTTTCCGGACCACAACATATCCAGTGAACGAATTTCAGTAAAACTCACTTTATTGTAAGTTTTAGTGGTCAAATATGATACTTTTGTAGAGAAAGAATTTTCTCCGCCTCTGGGAAATTGGAAAACTCATGGGTACTATCGTCCAAAAAAGAACGAAAAGGAGACAAACGTGAATTTTCCAAAAGCCAATAATATCAATTTTGTGAATTATTTTTGCGTGTCAAATGACTCCCTTACAATGTTGATCACTAAAACAAGAAGAATTATTGACCAGTATCTTCTGAGGTGTCCAGGAAGTGATCAAGAAGACACCAAATTCCTGCTTGCCAACAGATTCCTCAAAATATTTCACAGAATAACACTTTAAAACACATTTCTCTCAACACGATGTTATTGCAGACACATTAAGCTTTCTCAAGAGCCAAAAAAACACTTCCTGGACAATCAGAATTCACCAAAATCAGGAAAAATAAGAAAAACTTCCCTGAAAGCAATCTCCCTCGCTGCCAAATATCAAAATTATTAGCCATATTGGCAAAAATTTCGCTCCCGCTTGGAATTTTCTTATAAAGTTGATGTCAAAAAGCAAATGGCGGGCATTAGCGGGAGAACCTTACATTGGACTCTAGATTTTTGGGGACGAGAGTACCCATAAACTTTAAACAAGTTTTTTGAAAATTTAAGGAAACATTGTTTTTCGAATTTATGTAATCTGTAATTGTTAGTTATCATACTTATTGGCCCCGAGAGGTTTTTCCTTATTCGGGTCTAGAAATATCAAAAAAGTCACAATATCTGCAAGGAAGCAGAAAATCGAAAATTCACGATTTTTGACCAAAAATATCTAAGCTCAGGAGTTACTTAGAATCCTGCAAAAAATGTCCTAGATTTGAACATCCTTATACAGTAGAGTCTCTCAAATCTGAATCTCTCAAATTCGAACGCCGTTTGGATTCAAAACGTCAATTGTGAGGTTATGTTAGAAAGTTCGTATTCTTGGTGAATGAAAATCATATTTATGTGCTTCTTCCTGAATGTTTACATACATTATGGTCATGTAAAATGAAAAGGAAGTATTTTACCACTAAGGCTTGCGAGAAAGTACGGGAATTTGATTCAAAGTACAATTTAATCTCACACAAATTTCGTTAGTTCTGAAAAAATCGTTCGAATTTGGGAGGTGAGAAATGTCAAGTGAGTGTTGGACTGCGTCAAGGGTGTGTTCTATCACCATTGTTGTTCATAATATACATGGACAAGATTATGGAACGCAGTCGGGGGCGGAATGCGATTCGTATTGGGGATTTCAGGGTGAGCCATCTCCTCTATGCAGATGATTTGGTTCTTTTTGGATCTTCCGAAGAAGAGCTTCAGCGCACACTTGACCGATTTGTAAATGTTTGTGACGAAACAGGTATGAAGGTGAACGACAAAAAGTCGGAGGTAATGGTGATTTCCCGACAATCTGTGAAATGCACTCTACATGTTAGTGGAGACTCATTGACACAGGTGGAGAAGTTCAAGTATCTCGGGGTGTTATTCACGAGTGATGGTAGGATGGAGGCAGAACTCTCGTCGCGAATCGGTCAGGCTTCTGCAGTAATGAGGGAGCTTGGCAGAAGCGTGTTGAGGAAGGTCGAGCTTAGTCGATCGGCTAAATTATCGGTTTTCAAAGCTGTGTTCATTCCTATTCTCACCTATGGTCATGAGATTTGGGTAATGACCGAAAGGGTAAGATCGCGAGTACAAGCTGCCGAGATGAGGTACCTTCGAGCGGTAAAGGGAATCACTCGTAGAGATCGAGTGAGGAATGTGGCCGTTCGTGAGGAACTAAGAGTCGAGGAGCTGCTTCTTCGGGTTGAGAGATCACAACTTCGATGGTATGGACATGTTCAACGCATGAATGAAGAAAGATTCCCCAGAAAAGCTATGCAAGCCATTGTGAGGAGACCTCGGCCTCGAGGCAGACCTAGGACAAGGTGGCTGAATCAAATTCAGAATCTTGCCTTGGAACGCCTCGGGATCGAACCCGAACATCTTCCTGAAGTGGCGGAGGACCGACAGGCGTGGGCTGCTAGATTGGATGTCATGGGCCCGCGACCCCAATAGGGATAAGCGGTTGAAAATGAATGAAATGAATGAATGAAATGTCAAAAATACCCCCCGAGCGTTCGAATTTAGGAGACTCTACGGTAGTTTGTAATTATCCAGAAGAATTGGATTTTTATCGATTCTAGATAGTCTAAAAAAATTGTTGTTTCCATGAGTACCCAGAGTCCCAAAGGAAACGAAAGAGTTAAAAGCAAAAGAAACTATTTAAAACAAGAAAATATACTATCATGCAATAGTTTCAAAATTGTTATATTTCTATCCAGTAGTTTCAACAATTTTACATGACAGATGAACAAAAGTTTTAGGAAAGCGTGGCTACTATGGGGCTTGGTACTACCAAATTTTGTATTTTCTACTTACATATAAAATTTTATTTTCTAGGATTTACTAGGAGTGTGTTCAACTGTTTGTGTGTGAAGTGTTGAAAATTTAACATTGAAAAATCCAAATTGTAGGGTAAGTGATATAATTTGGAATTAGTGTTACAAGTTGAACAATTCGCCGGTACAAGTTGGACATAGCTTTCTTCTTGATAAATACAGTACAACATTTGTTTTTAAGCACAAGGAACCAAATTATAAAACTAAAGCAATAAAAATATAGAAATAAAAATGAATTACTAAATTTATCAAGACAAAAAGCCCTGTCCAAATTGTACCATTGTCCAACTTGTACCATTGTTCAACTTGTACCACTGTCCAACTTGTACCACTTTACCCTACTTGGGTAATAGTTTCTAAAGGGACGTGCTCTAAAATCTACTTTCCAAAAAAGACAAAAAACCTTGAGAAAGAGATTTTGAATTTTATATTTTTTTTAGCGTGAACAAAACATTGTTTTTTTATTTGTTTGGTTAATGAGAAATAAAACATTAAATGAGATGATCATTTGAAGATTTATTGTGATCCACATTATATAAAAGCGTACGAAATACAAAATAATGAAGAGATGTTTTTTTTTATTTATTATTATTTTTCTTTGAATAAACATGTTTTAGTAAAATAATACCTTTTTCCCCCAGAGACTTTAAATTTAATGTGATCTCCAGCAATAAGAATGTTTCGTCTTCAGGTGATCTCCTAATTAGATTCATCATTCAATTAAACCTCCGGTTTTGCAATAAAAATTGTGTTTACAGAAAAACTTTTAGAGGTGATTATTTGGGCAATTTGTTTGGGGTTTTGAAGATCATGTTTAACTCTGCAAAATAAATACCAATTTGCCCCAAAACCCAAATTAATCTCTCTCCCCAGGAATCATAAATAAATATTTGTGCCAATTTTCTCAGTCAAATGCATCTGTTTCGTGAGGATTTGTTTGTGCTGGAATTCCTAATAAGAGCATCTCTATGCGCCATATCTGGCCTGGCTATATGGAGTGCTTTGGACACCCAATCTTGCGAAATATAATTAAAAATCTCGCTGATGTTTCATCGCCTTTGGAGGATGAATCTGTGGTGCGTCTCGTGAGTGATTTCGTCAAGAGAAGGCATCTATAATTGCCCAGAAAGTTTGGGGGGCACTAAAAGGAGTTTTGGTCAGCATTTTCTTGTCGAGTCAGGCAATGGGCATTTTTATGAAGTGTAAATAACAAATGTCGAATAACACGGACGCCTTTGGCTCCTTTTTGCCACGTCCCATCCGCGATACAAGAGCGCAAAATTAATTAAAATTGAGATGCACGGTGTTGGGGAATTCGTTAGCGCCCGGACCCAAGAGATGTCCAGAAGAGGCGCTGGCAGAGGGGCTAAACGCTCTGGCTCGATTTATCGTTATTAAAAGTCTCTGGACATTGGCACAAAGTGTGTAAACATTTGTGTAGCGCCCAGAAGCACACATCGTGTTTAGTTTTCAAATTAGGTGTGTGTGCTCCTCATTTCATTTGGCCGATCCAACCCAAGACCCAAGAGAGTCAAGGGCAGCAGGTCATTTGCATAATTACATAGGAGGGTCAGTCGACACGGAGATTGAGAGCAATGGGATGCTGTGTATTTGTCGACAATCTGACGGGCGTTCGTGGCGATTGATTGCGATAGGATCGTGTTAGATTGCGACACAAGAGATGGCAAGAATTACCTCTCAATTGACTTTAGTCATTAACCCTTTTTTTTTTAAAGAATCTTGAACACTTTAAATAACGAGACTACAAAAGCTCCTATTTAACACGAAGAAATTTAGAGAGATAACGACTTAAACTGCTATCGAAGCATATTTTTTGCAAAGTTATGTTAAATTTTCTTAAACGTTATGAATTGACTTTGCGGATTTTTCAAGGCTACTTTTCGAGATATCTGTGAAAATGGCAAATTGAAGTATTGATGGGAATTTACACAACTTCTTCCAAAACTTTCAAATTTTTTAAAATTCTTGATCCAAATAAAAGTCTGCATCAAGGTCTGAAGTGTAGTACAAATTTTAATATACAGTCGAGTTCCTCAAATTTGAACGACAGTTGAGTTCAAAATGTAAAATTTGAGGTTATGTGAAGAAAGTTTTGCGTGGAGTGCCATTTTTCTCTGGTATTTCCTCAATATTATCGTTTTATATTAACTTCCGCAACAAATTTAATTTATTTCACAATAAATTACATTGATATATTCTCTAAAGTTGTTTATCTTAATTGACGGAAAGTGCATTTCACGTGAATTCCGTTACGTTTTTGAAAATATCGATCAAATTTGAGGAGTGAGAAATGTCATCTATACCCCCCAAATGTTCAAATTTGAGGAACTCTACTGTAGTTATAGATGAACACTTGGATACCTTAAAAAATAGTTCAAGATTTCGAAATTCTGAAAGCCGTATCTTAATACTTTTGAACTAATTTATTAATCAATATCAAATCAAAGACAGTACAAAAGCACTGCATTTTTTTACTAGTTTTTTTTTTTGGATAAAAGCTGCAAGGCACTATATTCGCAAGATCAACAAGAACAATGTCCATAAGATCAGTATCATATTTAAAGGTCATTTCCATCTCTATGATCTCCACAAACATTGCCTTCCTAGTCTTTCAAGCACATATTCGTAGCCCTCCCGAAGTATAGAGCCTAAGTACAAAACTTACACTCAACCAAATATACTCATAATTCATGCTCTAAATGAGCATTATGGGGCTGTACAGGACCCGAAGACGAATTGTGAAGGTAGGGGCAGGGGGTCTGTAGTGAATATTTCATTGTCCCTAGCCATTTGAAAAGCTAATTCGTCGCAAAAGAATATTATTTATAATAGTAATACTGTTATGTAGTAAAATATGTTAGTAAATTTATCTGAAAAAACTGTCCACCGCATATGTGATCTCAAAATAATTTTCAATTTTCCCCTGCTAACGATGCTTTGCACTGAAAAGTCATTACATTACTTAACATGTGAAAATTGATAATTTGCTAATACTTTTTACTAATCTACCGCCCACCCTACCGCAACAGTTAAAATATTCTATAAATTGGTTTAATTTATTTTGATTCTAAGAACTGGAACAAGGAAACAGTAAAGAAATAAAATGTAGTCGGTAAAAACTTAAACCTGAACAGTAATTGAACTTAAATAACTTTTATGCAAGTTGTGGTAATAAAGAGAATAGGGTGGTTTTCATCTGACCTGTAACCATTTTAGATGCTATTACACTTATACTAATTAGACGTATTTCTGTAGTTCTAGTTTTTTATGGACAAAAATTTAAGTTTTTAGGGATCAGTGCCTTGAAAGTCTTAAAAGATAGCTGGCAAGATTGCCTAGCTTCTAATATAATATAGGGGAAGGTTTTGCACCTTCGTAACGTCGCAGATTCGTAAATGTTGATTTTTTTCAAAGTTACTAAATGAAAATATCATCCACGGTCATATATTCTAATAGCTAATCCCATATCTCACATTTCCTGACAAACTTGGGTGCCTAGGCCTTTTTTCTTGGGTTCTAGAAGCAAAAATAAGAAATGGGCCTAAAATCGTAATTCCGATGTGTATTATTTTATGCATTTTTTCACGCTTCAAGAGTGTTTTCGAAGAAAAGCAACGTTCCAAGTTATAGAGGGTTTATCAGGGTTAATATTTACCGTGAAAATCTTTCGCTCGAAGGGGTCGTTTTTGTGGGCGGAGGAAATTTCACAAAGATTGCCTTCTCTGCAGATTCGTAAAATATCAGTCAAAATTATTGACCACCAACTCTGAGAATTCCAGACTATTTTGGGTCACATTGTGCATGCCGTTCTGGATATTTTGACTCATCCAGAGATTCCACTGAACAAGTTGACAAGAAAATTGTGATGTTACAACATTTTTCAAGAAAATCTCGAAGAAAAACACGCACTTCGACACCAAAGTGAGACTTCATCAGATGTTTTTACAGTAGACTCTCTCTCAATCGGGAATATGGGGCAAAATGTCATCCGGTTTAGCGATAGAATTGAGCGTCAAAGCCTTTGTAAATTCCACAAAAACCGCTCAATTATAAAGAATCACGATAAAATAGGAAGAACTATAGCGAATTTGAGCGAATTAGCTTCATAATTAAACGTGAAAATTGTCAACAAAATTTGTCGCCCGATTGAGAAAGAGCCGATTGAGTGAGAGTCTACTGTATTTCACTTCTGTCAAATCAAACATTAAGCCTAAATCTGCTTATGGTAGGCGTGATTCTTTCATTAACCATACGGTGCGTTTTAAGCATTTTTCATACAATTTGATTTGTTTTCAAGCGGAGTTTTCCTCATTTAACTTTAAATTAATCACTGGTAATTCTAAGAATCACTGATGTTCAAAAAATGTTCTGTAATACAGATTCGAAGTATTAGAGTAAATGCGAGGATTACAATAGTTGTGATTGCTGCATATTGATTTGTGCAGTTATGACACTAGACTGCTTATGGTAGATGTGATTCTTTTATTGCCACTTCGATGTATTTCGAGTATTTTTCATCCTATTTTCCTTGTTTTAAAGTGGAACTTCCCACATTTCATTTTAAATTGGTGGCTGGTCATTTTCGAAATCAGTTATATCCGAAATATGCCCCCCAATTCTGAGATAAAGAAGCCTAAAGATTTAAGTTAAAGCTTTAAATTTGACACTAAAGATTTCGTATTCCGAGCTATAGGAATTTTGGATAAAATAGCCTTTAGCGCCCCTAAAGAAATTTTGATTATCCAAGATGTCAAAACAAGACGTTCCAGTTTTAATGGTGCATAAAGTTCCGATTTATTGTCAACAAAGATAACAATCTCCACAGTTCCTCCTCTCCTCAATGTCGCAATTCCGCTGCAGTAAATCAAGTAGAGTTCAGTTATCGCCGAAATATCGGCAGTTGCTCTACCAAACGCCAAACCCATTCAGCAGAAGGCACAGGAAGATACTCATTCCTACAGATTTCCCAGTTTCAGAATTTTTTCTGGAAAAAAACGAGCAATTCAGGTCAATTAATTTCGAGTGGTCAGTAATTCAAACAAGAAGTGGCTGTAGATAAGTGATGAGGTCAATTTATGGTTCCAGGAGCTTCATCTAGACCGAAGAAAAGAAAGAAGGGCCCCAACACACTTCTCAGCCAAAAGGAGTAGGGTAAGTGTGCCAAATTTCGGCATAGTTGCATGCAAGCGTCGAAGTCTCAAGTTTGAAATGTAATATTAGGTGAGATTCTTAACAATCTCACCTACTATAATCCTAACAAAATTTCATGTCGTCCGATCGAGCTCAAACTTGGCCAAAATGTGTTTCGCCACTTCCTGATCACGAATATATATGTGGCTATTTTACGTTCCCGGCCGGCCGGCCGCTCTTTGGAGCTTAATAGCTCCTAAACTAAAAAAGATATCGACTTGCGGTTTTCGGCAAAGCTTATATATCGGGTGAAAATTGCAACTTGGTGCATTGGCCCCCACCCCCCACCCCTCCTTCCGCCATTTTGAAGACCGCCCTTTTTTTGTTTTCTCAATAGCTCCGCCCCTATGGCATCGATCGGGCTCAAATTTTAGTATGTTATAGCTGGGCCTTAGAGCTTTCCATCAATACCAAACTTAAGGTCCCCCGACCCCCCCTGACCCGAGCTATGAGGGTCCAAAAAAATTTATTAAAATAGCCATAACTCCGGTTCTAATTGTCAGAATTTAAAAAGTGAGGGCTTTTTGGAAAGCTCTCGTGAAATGCCACCTCCCCTTCTAACATAGCAAGTTCATAAAGCCACCGCTAGGGGCGCTATTATTAAAAAGAAATTTTTTAAATCTTAGAAGTTAAATAACTCAAAAATTCCATTGTGCATCGGGCTCGAACATTGACCGGCCTCTATCTCCGGTTCTAACTAACATAGCGACCTAAATTTTACCTTTTTGGTTTCGTCTCGATGAGCACTTTCAGATGGAAGTTCAAAAACTCACCACAGGTGGCGCTGTGATAGCGTCAAAATTCATCGAAATTCAAAGTCACTTTTCTCAAAAACGGCATTGTGCAAGTTAATGAAATTTTAGTATGTTGTAGTCCAGTCTAGGACGTTTCCAAAATGGTGCGTAAGTGCGCTGTGGTTAAAACAGAACCGGAGATATGAGGTGTCAAAGTTCACAAAATTCAAAAAATCATATCTCCGGTTCTATGTGACCGATTTTGATGAATGAGGACTTAAACGAAAGACCTCACCAAATACTACAACTTTCTAAAATATTTCAACTTCGTGGGACCAACACCAGGGGCGCCACAGTCGAAAACCCAATTTCAATATCACATAACCTCAATTATCTCGACTGTCGCTAAAACGATTTTGATGATTACTTCGACATAATTATAGAGGACATTTGTATCTACATTTCGTCCATACATCATTTTCCGCTCAGACTACGCTATCACTCCGATTTTGCCGTTTAAGTGTGAAAAAATTGATTTTTCCCATAATAACGCTTTGAAATCACTCAGATGCCAATTTGACTGCCTCTACTCCACAAAGACACTTAAAATATGGTTTTAAATGGAAAGTCCCACAAAATACAACAATTCTTTGATATAGTTGAAGTTCAACAAATGACTACTTGGGGCACTCTGGATGAAAAAACAAGGTAAGAAACAAAAAACCTCGCTTATCTTGGCTTGAGTAATCGATGAGATCAAGTTCTACGGCAAAATTATAGAGAACATTCTGGTCTACATTTCACCCATATATCACTTTTCTGCCAGTTCATCCAAATCCTTGATATTTTGGTTTAAATACAAAATTTGTATAATTTCACGAATTTGATTCAAGATAACTGAATGGCGACTCACAATTTCAGCTCTAAATCGAATTTGCATGCACTCCGAGTTAGCTCACATTAAGAATCTCACCTACATAAGCCGGTTAGGATTATCTGTCCTTTTTAAATCCAAATTGATTTTTTTTTATTCTTTCTATTGTAAGAGTGTTGCTTGGAACCTTGTAAAGAGTTTATCGTCTTTATTTACTCTAAAATCATTCTTACTACATTTTAAAATGAATAAAAAAATAGACATAGCTTTGGTGCCCTATTTCGGCCACCTTCATTCTCATAGTTCCTTGCCCTTCCGGAATTCTTCCAATGTCTTTTTCACGTCATCTCGTTTGTCGAAGCTACATTTTGTGTTATTCTTTTTTAATTGTATAATCTCTAGAGTATGTAAAAACTAAAAATTCATGGAAATTCGAGGAACAAAAAAGGTGGCCGAAATTGCAAGCTGGCCGGAATTTGGCACACTTACCCTATACTTCGTCAATTTTGTCCTGGAACACAGAGATACTCTGGATGCATTAAGTGACAGACATGATCTCCTTTGGTCAAATCTCACGGAAAAATTAAATTCTATGGGGCCACCCGAGAGGAACACCGCAAAAGCATATGTAAATGATCACCTACATCACTCCCCAGAAAAATATACATTTTTGTGATAAATTAAACTCACCTTTTTGATTAAACATACCCCTTGAACAATTGACAATCCCAAATTGAACTGGACTTTAAGGTTTAAAAGGTCATCTCGAGCAGCTTTAAAATTAAAGGCGATTTACAGACATTTGACATTTTTAAGTCTGTTAAACTTTAGCGTAGAATTCGAAATTTACAGGCTTAACAGTTTAAATAATTTTGACACTTTAAAATTAAAGATTTTTATCACAGAATACGAATTGGTTTTTAACACTTCGTAGAACCCTAATGTTTCTGCTCCAAACAGCTGAAAAGCCGAAGCTAGAGGAAGAGAATAATCCGAATCCCGTCAGATTATTCCCTTGCTCTGGTGAGAACTTCCTGGAGAATTCTTCCACTGTTTGGACTGACTCTCGGCTGTTTTCACGGCCTCTAGTAACGGCTCTTTCGAGCCACCGGGCTTAAGTCACTAATGCCCCCTTGTGTAGGCAACTCCGGGGGTGCCTCGGAGAGAGTTTAACCAAGGTTAGAAATAAATTTCCAACCTTGCAGTCCGGCAAATGAATGCCTCTAGGGAAAAATGCCTCCAGAAATATTCTCAAAGCCTGCCCTAGGTCTCAAGGCTTCTTGAAGAGAAGCCGCTGTTTCCTGGCAGTAGGGAGCCAATTGGCCGCTAGTAATCCTTATGCAATAGGATGCCGCTGGTCTTGGGCCAAAAGGGAGATGCGATTTCTCTAGAACAAGCACTCTCGTGCTGCTAGAAGTGAAACTCAGGAATCTCTATCGCAATCTGATTTATTTAACAAAAATTAACCCTATTTATACAAAATCATTTTTGCCCCACTTAATTACTAAGGTGAACTTCGTGAACCCATAATGCGTCATTGCAAAATTGCACATTCTTTATTTTGCTGACGAAAAAATGCCGATCAAGAAGTGAATGAACGGGTGTCTTTAGCACTAAGCATAATGACCTACTTTCAATAAGAATTTGGCAATTTTCAATCTCTAATATCATAGAAACTACTTGTTAGAATGGTAGCAAATTGATATCAGATAGATTTAAGGATATAGAAAATAGGATGGTAAAAGTTTAGGATCGTTTAGCATCCTAGTTTCTTCAATATTTGC
The DNA here is from genome assembly GCF_024763615.1 of Phlebotomus papatasi. NCBI lineage: Eukaryota > Metazoa > Arthropoda > Insecta > Diptera > Psychodidae > Phlebotomus > Phlebotomus papatasi. Next base: position 54,669,289 of record NC_077223.1, read on the forward strand.
CTTTAAAGTGAGGCTTGTTTTGTATACTTCGTAAAATGACTCGATTTAACCAAAACTAAAATCCGTATATTAGTTAAACTATTCGTCTCTAATTGAAATGACAGGACATTCCTAGTAGTAAAAGTATCTAAAAATAGTGTAATAGTCCTTAAATCCTTTAAGGATAACTCATTGACTTGAAAAGTAGGGGTAACGAAATCCTTTGTAAAGTCTTGGTGAAGCCAAAACTATCCGACTTTTGTGTTGAATTATTCGTATCCTTTTTAGGATGTGAGGACTTATGATGAATATCCTGGCGATTTAACTATTCAAAAGTAGTTCGATATGAATTAAAACCCATTATTATCCCTCAATGATTAAAAAAATCCTAATTTGAAAATAATTTGTATGAACGTGCATGTTCATCTTGAACACCTAACTAAAAGTGTCACGGATGGACCAAGTGGCAGCCGCTGCAATTTATCGAATTTTACATAATATTTTAATATTTTTACATATATTTTAACATTCGGAGCCTCAGTCAGTTCTTTTCTGGTGTCTGAATCAGAAATTTTATCTCCTTGGGTACTGTATCTAAAGATTTCTAACCATTCGATGTTTTCATCTTTATCAGAATCATGGAGTAGGGGAATGTGGTCTGCCTTTTAATACGGCAGCCTTTGAATTTTTAATTTTTCTCTTATTTTTCACAGCAAAAATTCTACTTTATTAACAATAGTTAATACTATTAACTATTTTCTATTAACTTCACTTAACAAAATGGAATTTTAGCTTTGGGAAATAAGAGAAAAATTGAAGTATTCTGATTTTGACGCATTTAATGGTATGTCACTTTTCCCTATATTTCATCTCAATAATTAGCAAAAACACTTTCAAACTGTTCTTTTAGGGCTTTTAAACATTAATAATCAAGAAAATAACATCTGCAGAACGTCAAACCTTCATATAAAATGCATATGGCAGCAACTGCCACTTTATCCATCCGAGTGCAGTTTTTTGTTTTTGCAATATATTTACATTAATATTTAATTTTTATTAAAACTTTTATAACGAAAAAATAGCCAGATAAATTCTGCACACATTCAATCAGGCCTCCAGGCGAAATGATATATTCTTCACTATAAAAAATAACATTGAAAACTAAATTGGCAGCGGCTGCCACTAGGGTCCATCCAAGTGTTAAAGGGCGATTTAAAGATTTAAGGCTTAAAGATTTATCTCAGAATTGGGGGGATGTTCTGTAAGACTGTTTGGAGGTGTCAGAGAAAATCCGAGGATTACAATAGTTGTGATTATAAGAGAATCACATCTAACCGAGCTCTTATCTGACTGTCGGAATGCAGGGAAAAAATGGTTTTTCGAGTGTCAAAAAACATGTGTTAGAAAAATAGCTTAAAATTGATTTTTTAATGCGTAATACCTCCTACAAATGGTGAAAACAAGTAGATGAAAGTTCTATCTAAGTAGTGATGCCCAAATTTTTGTGTCCGGTGTACTGTTTCCGGGGAAAATGAGGCCTACAGAGGTTGGAAAAAATGCTACGAAGCAGAGTTAAACCGGACACATTCGTAAAAAATGCTACTACATTTTCATTTTCCTGTAGAGGAAAATCCAAGGACTTCCAGGAATGTTGTAAAGCAGAATTATGAACCCAATAAGTAAGAGATTTTTTTGACATAGTGATATAATTGATTCGGTGTGTGTGGCATTCAGTAAAAAATCTTAAATCTTGGACTCCTTTTTTAATACGAACCTGCAAAATCTTCCCCTAATTAAGGTTCGAAAATAATTTGTATAAGAAATCACCAATCATGACTGCAAAGCCAGGTTGTGAATAAGGCTTTTATGTCATAGGCTAATCTATACATCCTTGTGAAAATCAATATTACTGAATTCAGTCTTGATAAATATCTATCTGTTACAGTAAACTCTCTCTCAAATGGGCATTTGGGGCGAAATGTCATCCGGTTTATTGATAGATTTGGGTGTCAAAGCCTTTGTAAATTCTACAAAAAGCGCTCAATTATAAAGAATCGCGATAAAATAGGAAGAACTACAGCAAATTTGAGCAAATTAGCTTCATAATTAATCGTGAAAATTGTCAATAAAATTTTTCGCCCGATTGAAAAAGAGCCGATTGAGCGAGAGTCTACTGTAGTTATAATTTTATGCAGATGAAAATTCAAAATTCTCAAGATCACTGTAAATTCCATAAGTAGGATTGTTAATTCAATCTTTGATGCAGAGTTTTTCCTTTTCAAAAATTCTTTCTTTGCACAAAATAAATCTAAAATCAACAAAATTTAAATTCATTTCATCGAACGTGCCCCGCAGATCTTTGTTTTTATCACCGTGCATCGTCCATGAAATGTTACGAAGAATAAATTTTCTTCATGGATTTAGGCTTTAACAACGTTACGTGATAAATTTTAATTAATTTTTCATTCTCACCCGTACCCGTTAGTTTAAATCTGTTTATGGTAAAGGATGGACTTCCACACGAGATTGAAAGGGCTTGGGAGATCACGCCAAAAAGAGATTGATGTTTCTTTTCGGCAAGACCATGCAAAAAAATTAATTGATGATACGCGTGGATTGGTTTCATTTTCCTTTGTCCTAGCTCTCTCGTTTCCAAATCACAATCATGAATCTAATCACAGAGAATCATGTCGATAAAGTGTAACTTTTGCCACGAAGATCGCCACATTTGCCTGGTAATTTTCGTCAGAGAAAGAATTGTGATGAAAAAAAGATCAGAAACAGAGGGGAGTGCCTGTACGATCACGTCGATCTCTGAGAATTGATGAGTTGCAAAAAAAAGTGCGACTTGTATATAATATATAGCATTTTCTGGGATGAGATGCTCTAGATCTCGGGACGCGATAAAATACAAACAAATAAATTTCCAGGAGCGAGAGAGGTAGCTCCGATGAGGATTTTTGTTTGGTCAAACATATAATAATATGCCCCTTGGGCTGTACATATTGGGGCGAGAAATGTGTGTGGAAAACACGCAAATTTGCAAGAGATGCTAAATGGGCAACACATTGGGTGTGCAAATTTCACAGGTACACTCTGTGATTTTCACATTTTAACCATCCCGACAGAAAATAAACAAGCCACCATCCACTAAATAAATATAATCAACATGCACACGATGGACTTATGAAGTGTCTCGCGCAATGATCCCGATCTTCTTTCGCACCCCAAAAAATGATCACACCGACAAGACAACCAATTATTAGACTTCAATCTTTCGCCTATTTTCGCCAGCCACTTCCTTCGCAAACACACCACCGATTTACTTCGTCTTTGCTGCATTTATATACCTTCCTTTTCTCTTAGTATAAAAAATGAAAAATAAATAAATAAAGATTTTCAACGTTTTCTGATATTCGCGTGATCATTAGCCAAATGATAGTACAAGCATTGAGCATTAACATCGCGATCAGAAAAAATGTTTATTAGAAAAAGGAAGGGCAGTTTGGTGCAAACTGCAAATGATCGTCTTGCGATCACTAATTAGGAACATAAAAATGAATGATTTCGGGCAAGTGTTAACGAGCCAAAAGCAATTATTTTGATTTTTTTTTAAATTACTTTTATGATCGATGTTCTTGTTTTTTATCTCTTGGCAAAAATTTGATTGCAAAGATTTTAACGATCAAAATCACGATCAAGTGCGATTTCGTGTTTTGACGAAAGTAGATTTTAAAGATTATTGCAAGTGCGGACTGTGTCTTCATGAATTGCTCCAAGATCGAAATGATGTTGTGATGTCATTTAAAATGATTTAAAAAGGTGCAAAAACACAGACGAACACGATAATTTAATTAAATTACGACAAGTTAAGATCGCTACTTCCTTTTGTGAGACACACCGCACAAAGAAAAATAAAGTAGCTGGAATTATGCAAATTTCTTATAAGATCTCATTTCAATAAACGGAGTTATTACTTTGGGATGGAATTCCTGGATAAAAAAAATCTCACTAATTTTGTTTTATAAAGTATTTGGGAAGAGAAACTATTAGTGTGGCAGTTAATGTTTATAGAAAATATTCACAGCATTGGCTGCAACATATCGGGTCTAACGGGCCGTAGATTTTAACGCTAAGTAAAAATCAGATTTTGTTAGTGTAAAATTAAATTATTGAATTAAGAATATTAGAATATTAGTGAAAATCAAGAATTAAGAAATTAAATAATAATACAAAAATTCGCAATTTCACTGCTATATTAACAATGAAAATAAATTAAATTGATTTATACAAAAACAGTGCGAATTTTTATTTATATATTAGATTACAGAGGACAAGACTTAGGGGAAGGCTTTCAGGTTTCGTACATACTCCAGCTACATTTTTTTTACAATGTAAGTGCGTTTGCGTTTTTAATTCACGCAAAATGACGTAGCTGAAGTTAGCCGAAATCCACCCGAAAAGAGGTTTGTGTCTTGGCTGACCCGAAAGGCTATAACCCGCCAAATGGTTTGTGTCTTGGCTAACCAAAAAAGGCGCATGACCCGACATGTGGTGGGTGTCCGGGCTAATGAATAGGCCTTTAATGAATAGGCCCTTTTTGTGATTGGGTTTGTTTTACATGAAAAAAATAACGGAAAGGCCTATTAATTAGCCAATACACCCACCATTTTAGGTCATGTGCCATTTTGGTTAGCCAAGACACAAATCATTTGTCGGCTTATAGCCTTACGGGTTAGCCAAGACACAAACCTTTTTTCGAGTGGATTTTCAACTAACTTCAGCTAAGTGGATATAAAACACTCGAAGTCAGAGTATGTGCAGAGCCTGAAAGACTTCCCCTGGAGGATTCCATTAGGAAAAGATGACTTTCCGTTTTCAATTTGCTAAATAAAAGCACTTACTTGTTTAGGTAGCCTTGTAACGCTTTAAAGGACATTAAGTGTAAATAGAATAGACTATTCACAAAAGTAGGAGTTGCGATAGTGATGAATATATTTTTTTTACAGATTCTTCAAAAATGGAAAGATATGAAATGAAAACTTCCCTGAAATTCGACGCAGATATATCAGCGTTTCAACGGTGTGAAGATACAACTACTCTATTGAAGAATATTATTATAGATGACCTTTTGGTGAACATGAGATTTCCTGTAAGAATGTGTCAAAGTTTTGGTTTGATTTAAAGGATTTAAAGCACAAGAAAAATTCTAACGGTT